>NW_027106126.1:1933258-2050850 GCF_000696795.3 Halyomorpha halys | reverse complement strand
GGATATTTGACTTATTGGATAAAAATGTTTTGACCTGGGCAGAATAGCCTGTATGAAGTGTTTGGAATGATTAAATAATATGTTTCATAGTGAATTAAGTAGATTGTCCCTGAAGATGGCCGAATTGGCCGAAACGTTGGACGTGTAAAAACAATAAAAGTTTTGAGACTATAATTTGGATAATGTTTTGAATTATTTAGTAAAAGATTTAATGGTTTATCAACTAATTCTTATAAATTAAAATTGAAAATTAAATATTATCATGGATTGATTATATAAAATATCCTCAAAAAATGTAATATATTCCCAATGTTTAATTATTACACTTTGAAGAATATATAAAATATTACAATTATGTCTATCATTATTATTCCTTCATTTATTTGGCTTACCATATTGATCTTTAATTTTATATTGTTTAATTCTGTTTATTCTGTGAACGTCAATATTTCTTTAAATAATCAACTACTTATGCTTGTTTTTGAGAATTAAAGCAATTAATATTATAAAGCTTAATTTGTTATAATGTTTGTGTAGGGATGTTCTAGGTAATTGCAATTTTTTTTTCTTGTTTCTTAACTCCTGGACAGTGAGAAATCTTGTGTGTCGGTCCACCCCTCCTCTTCTCATGAAGTCATGTAGTTGGTGATTTCTTGATTGGCTCAGATTTTTCAACACTTCGCCCTTTCTAATTAAATAGACTTCTTCCATATTTAATGATCATGGATATAATCGATAATGTCCCAATCCCTCGTTAACTCGTGGGACAATTTTTAATCTTGGACAAACTATGTCCATTTGATCCCATCACTTTAAAGTTAGACTTAATAAATACTTTTCCGAAATGGAGGTGCATACCTGCTAGTTAGAACAAAACCTTTTGAATAAACCTCCTTATTTTATTTAAATGGTTTAAATAAACCTAATTGTTTATACAATACTCTCTTTACATAATATTTGTTATGAAATAGCTGAAATAGCTAATGTAGGTTTATTATTGCAGCTTTAAAAAATATTTAATTCTCAGTTCGTGTGTGTGTGTGTGAGTGTAAGAAGCTAAGGATTGCTATTCGAACACATATTACCGAACACGAATTTTTCGAAAATTATGTTACTTCTACTAGATAACATATATCTGCTTACTAGTATTGTGTTAACGACAAACAGCTCCTAATCAAAACATCAGCGAAAAGCTGAATTCCTGTGTAACGAGATAAACTCTAAGAGTAGAGATGATCTCAGAGGTTCATTAATATTCCGCCCGCTCTTCTGGAATTCATATCGGCAACAGTAAAATAATTCGGCATCCTTTGGGCTATTAACATCAGATGGCCGTTATTGTAGGTGATAAAGAAGATAGGGTCGGTGCCGTATAATATAATATCACGAGCGGATGGAATTCGTGTCAGAAATATCAATGTCTGTAATAATGGTCATTATTCATTCATATCTCCAGGATCAGATAAGACAGGGGGTGTTCGAGAAGTTATTATTGGGTTTTACACCTGAAGTATTAATTACGCGCATTAACCAGTGGCCGAGAAAATAACCCCATTCACCAGGGGCTATACAGTCCGTGCTTCTTGTTGACCTGCAGTTTTGCGTCATACCCCTAACCTTTACATTAGAACCTGTTTTGACCTGTTTCTCAATATAAAGAACGGAAGGGCCATGGAACAAGGGAATACACCAAATAATAAAGTTGATAGTTTATTTAAATTAAGATAAGTTGCAGTTTATTAGAAATGTAATGCTAAAAGCAACCAATGATTCATCTGATTCCATTGACTCACTTATTCATTCAAAAAGTACGAAAAAATGACCAATATTTTTTTTTCTTTTTAAACAAATAGGAAATAGTGGATAGAACCTATATTTAACAATTATCAGCAATAAAACAAAAAAATAAACTTCACGATCCTCACTATAAATAAAATATAACAGAAATTGAAATTTAATTGACTAAGCTACTTCGGATGTACGATTCACAGACCTGAAGTATAGTGAAATTTAAAAATATTACAATCCGAAGTTCCAAAATTTTGATAAGTATAAGTACTGCACCACAATGTACAAGTAGAACAACACCACGTACCAACTCATATCTTTCAATGATCGTCGAGCTTATACAAAAACATTGCTTAAGATTTCATTATGAATAAAAAAAAACAAAATTAATGTCTCATCCGAAACCTGAAAAGAACTCTCAAATCTATTCCTCCTAGTTAAACCGTTTAGTCTGGGAAGCGGAGTGCCTTCACTAATTACCGAATCGAAGACACTACAACAATACATGATAATTATTTTTTTCAGAATTAAGTTTTTTCCTTAATACAATACACTAAAATTAAAATTTAAAATAGAAAAGTGGAACTTGATATATGAACCTAATGACGTAAACGAATTTGGACATCTGAATCACAGAATAGTTATTGCAAAAGTGGATTAAGAAATAAACCTTTCATTTCAATTACTTTAATAAAGTATACCACAAAAACCCATCATGACTTTAGTACTTCGCAAGTAGGAAATATTTCTTTAAAGATGTTTATACAAGGAAGTGATGTCAGTATTGTTGACCTATACCTTAATTTATATTTTTTAAAATTCCACCGTGTTACGTAAGCAATACACCATAATATTTCAATATTCTATAGTTGAGAAACATATATTGTACACCATTAACGACTACACGATACATTAAGTACAGAAGAATTATGAGAAAAAAAAAAGAAACGTAAAGAGAAATATCCAATTCTTATTAATGTGACTAAGCTTTCTTTTTATATGAAATCATATTTCTTTCTTTAATTTTCATAAATGCGTTTTTTTTTTTTTTTCAAATACACTTAGACTGTTGTAAGTGTATCTTGAAAATTAAATATAAACTAATAGGATATTAACATATTTGTGGCGAATAGAAATAATACAAGAAACTCCAATAGAATAACGATGATGTTCCGATGTTGGTATTTCAGCGGCACGAGTTCGTTAGTGGTATACAAAAACAACAGAAAACGCAGAGACAACAAAGTAAAGAGTGAAATACAGACCAGGATGGGCAATGGGAAATAGCTGTTATTTCTCATTGCAGAGGGCCTTGAAGTTTAGAGCACTCTCTAAAAAAATGAAAGTCGTCATCTACAAAACCATCATGAAGCCAGTGATTATGTATGGATGCAAAACAAGGTCCTTGTCAAGCAAATCAGATCCTTATTTCCTGGGAGTAAAAGGTATTGAGAAGAATGTGGGGGAAATTTACTAAGAATGGGATTTGGAGAAAATGGGATGAAGAACTGATGGAACTGTTTGGGGAATCCAACATTGTGGCATTTGTCAAAAGTGTCCAAATAATATGTATAACATATGTGAAGTGAGTGTCCGATCAAAGGATACATTCGTATGTAGAATCAGATGGCTTGATGATTGGAGGAGATATTCGAAGATTTCAGGTGAAGAGGAAAAGATCGTGGAGATTGGTTGGCTGTAGTGGAGGAGGCCTGGGTTCTTTTAGGATCCGTAGTTCCATGATTATAATACTGATATTAAACAAAAACCTAAAGAGAAATTAGCTTCTATTGAAGATCGTCTTTGAAAACATGTTATTCAATGCAAGAACGAGATTCCTGAATCCAATAAAAAATTTCAAAATTTCCTTATGCTCACAGTTGCTGAAACTTTTTAACATGATATTTGTACTATAAATCTAAAAAATTGAATCTCATTGTTTCTCCAGTGAGGCATTAAATAAAAAAATATTTTGAAGTACCGATAACAATAAACATTGAAGTGTTTTCATAGTGATGGAATTTAGAAACAGTTTATTGAGTTAAAAAAAAAAGAATTACTAACATCAAGGATAAGTAAAATAGAACAAAATGATTTAGAAACCCATTACCTGTTCACGATATTTACGAAAAAGTTTCAGATGATTAAATACGTTTTAATACTGCCAAGATCAAGGTGAACAACTACGCTATTTAAATGCCTTGCTCAAAGTCGTAATATCCCCAGATGCCGTAACCACGGTAAGGACACCGCAGGGAATTCCAATAAGTGCGATGGGCAACGGACGGAGCGTATATACAGATAATTGAGGGTACGGACAATGGAACTCTGTCCAGTGTTTTATTTGTAATTGGACAATAAACAAGGCCTCATCCACAGTGCCATCAATAACTCCCCGCTGTTCGTATTGTCCTCCCTCTACTTATACCATCGTTAAAGTCTCCCCGCTATCCTTTGATCTCTTCTATTGTTTAGATTGCTATCGGCAAATATGACTCACATCCGCCAAGTAGGTTCAAACTAAGTAATATTTCAAGGTGTAGGAGAAAATGTCAGCTGGAACAACTCTAAACAATCTTGACACATGAATACAATAGTATCTTGGTAAGTCGCATGCATTTGTCGCTTAAGAACAGATATAAAGAATAACATACTAACTTCTGATACAAGAGGAATCCTTACTCAAGACTAGAACAGAGTATTTTGTACAGTAAAACATTTTTCAAAAAAGTTTTTTTTTTCTTCAAAAAAATTTGACCATAATCAGCAATATTATTGAATGTTGTATTGCGGTATAAAACTGATCCAATACTTTCAATACTTAATTCTTCATAAAATTAAAAATGATCTATAAAATTAAGATGGAGTAAATATTATCTTAATATTGATATGATAGGACGAACCAAGTGTATGATTACGGGATTTTACTGGGTACGTGTATTTTTAATGAGGTGATTCCTTGAAGCCAGTTTTCTAGAGTTTAGTCGATTTCGGTAGAGCTGTGAAAAAAAAGTATAATATAGAGAGGTCAGTCGATTTTATCGAAAACATTGCTGTCTCACTCCAGCCTTAAGTATGTAATTTCAGTTTCGTACGACTTTTCGTATTTGAGCAAAGCGCTCTTTGTTTACACACACCACAAGCACGCACGCACGCACACATGCACGAACGCACACACGCATGCACACACAGGAAGAAGACCGGATTACCTTAATTCTTGAATCAATGAATGTATATGATTCATGCAAATCTCCGGTTTAATTTTCAATACATCAGCGCTAAATCCCGAAAACATCCCAATTGTCACGTTGTATGCCGAACATTAGAGATCCTAGTCGTAGAAGGTTTTTTTCTAGTGTTATCCCCTCAATTCAGTTCTACGAAGCTCCAATTCAGAAAAATGCGATACTTATTAAATCATATAGGAGACAGAGTTATTGAGGACAATAGGTGCGCTTCGAACTGTTTCTTATAAATAACTGGAAAATATGAGTTCTAACAATCTATCTAGCTAGATTTTTTACTCAAGTACTGACAGATTTCGGCAAGCACCTGCTATCCTCGGCTGACTTTTATTAACAGTGTTGAAGTTGAGAGAAAAGTGACGTCCAAAGTCCTGCCTTCGCATGTGGGGGACAAGATCTATTCGGAGTTCCCCAGGGTGAATGTAAATATTATAAATAGGAATACAAGTGTTTAAGATTATGTTGTTTGTTAGTTTTGAAAGGGCGTTTAACAGCCTGGTCATCAACGCCCTTTTATGTTATTAAGATTATGTTATTTTAGTCTAAGTTAAATTTTCTTTCATTTTTTTTCTATTCCTTCTTTTTTTATCCCTGTTACCGTTGTCTGTAAATGTATGACAGTACCTTATAGATATTACAAAATTAAATAATAATAATAAAAAATATGCATATAGGTAGTCTTATCATATCAATATTAAGATGCTATTACTCCATTACTCCTCTTCGTATATAAATGTCTTAAAGATGAGGTACAAGAACTAAATCGAATAAGGTCATAAAAGTTGAGAGAATCTAAGAGCTGGAGTAATAACTCGATGTAGCCGTTGGAGCGGGTAGCAAATTCTAGGTCTTGAACTGAATGGCCCTCGTAGTTATTCTTACTCTACCAACATCTCATTTCCTTTTTAACCACTAGAATATAACTCATTTCTTTTTTTGTTCTCTTTTTTTTTTCATGATACTTTCTATGAGATTATACATCCTTAGGTAGTTCGAGCAGTAGTCAGTTATAGGTTTTTGTGGTTTGAGGTTATTATTTTGCGCTGGGTGTCTTTACCGACAGTAAATGATACGAATGAGCGTTATAGAGCTAGATATTGAAACCATTTTACAGAAAAATAGTAATTAACTATATTTTGAGTATACAAATAGCAAATAAAACTGACATAAGTATAAATTAATATTATAATATTATAGTCATGTTTGATTTTACAAAAGTTTTTATTTTTAGAAAAATTGTTTAACAGATTTCATGTTTAACGTGAATTTTTTTTTCAATATTTAAAACTAGTGTTATAGAAGTGCCCAGAACAGGATAGCCCCCTAGCCCCCTAGCCCCCTAGTTACATACAAATATATATATATGTTTTTATTTGGTTTTAATTTTTATGGAATTGACAATTGTGAAGGAAATCATACTTTGGGGGTTTTAGTTTTAGGTGACTTACAATCAAGATAACAAGGAAAAACACTTAATTAACTCTCAATAATTCAAAAAACTTAAAATAACCTTTGACATTCATCCGAATAAAAAAACATTCACAAAGCTCAGGTTATTATACCATCTGTCGAAATAAATGATGAGCAGAATAATATTTCACGGGTAACTATTCCATAGGAACGTATAAACAGGTCCAAGCATAAACATGAGATGAGAGGAATATACGCTCAAAGCTGATCATATATTGTCAGTTTCTAGTTAGAAAATTAATAAACTTAAGTTAGAAGAAGATCGAAGCTTCATTGTGTAATGAATAAATCGTTAAATTAAGCAATGGAACTCAGTTAAAACCTACACCAGAGTGAACTGTCAACTGTCATCAACTGTCGGTAAATGATCTTTAATAATTTCATAAAATTTCTATGAGCTGAGTTGGTATCCGAGACTTCAAAATGCGGCTCCAACTTCACATATGCCCGTATTGGCTTATAGGGTGTACCTATTTTCTTTTTTATCTTAAGAGGAATTTCTTTAAAAGAAAAGTCTTTAAGGAAACCATTAGTGACTTTATTCAGAATAAGCACGTACCTACTTATATGATACTGTTTGTATTCACAGAAAAAAAAAAAAAAAAAAAAGAAATAACTTAAGGCTGTTCAATACAAGTTTACAACACAAAAATTCTAAAACTTGTAAATTATTTCTAAAAACGGAATATAACAGTAAATCAAAGATGACTTAACAATCAACTTTAACACCCTGAAAAACCTGATTGCTTCTTTGGCCACATTTTTTTTATGTATATTGTAGATAATTCAGGATATGGTCACTAAAATAATTATATGTTGATGGCTTAATCAACAATAACAATATTTCTACTCCAACACCAACCTACAATATCTTGTTTGCCTTGAATAGTTACCTGTTCGTACTGAACAGAGGTTTGATAAAAGGAGCAAGAAGTCACGAGAAAGACATTTCAACAGAAAAAAAAATTAGAGAAATGAACGAAAAATTAATTATTTACTGGACTTTTACAAAAATATTTTAGAAATGGATCGAATGGGTTTCTATCCCTATAATATTTTGTATTTGGCGCCTTAACATAATGTTATAAATTGCCGAGATAATCAATAAATTAATTACAAATCAATACCAGTTGTTTTTCTATTTTTTTCCACGACGTATTAACCATGCAAAAAAAAAATCTCTTTGGTTCGATCACATCCAGGATACTTTTCGAGATATAAAATATGTTTGAAACTAAAAATAATGATAATAAAAGAGGGTAAATATTAAAAAAAAAAAGGAGACAATATTTGTTATTTAGTATGTTGGGAAATTTCAAAAACAAGACGTTATGTTCCAAAAAAAATAAAAAAGAATTATAAATAATAATAAGTATATAACTTACCAGTCTAACCTTACATAAGATAAGCAAATATTTGAGATATAATTAAGTGGTGTTCTCTCTCTAATTAATGGGCACAATTAGACTGTTGATGTGAGATCTGCTGTACCAGGCAACATTTAAATTATATTGTGTTTTTCTACCATTATATTTCCCAATTTGGTGATACGTTCACTGGTAAGTTTTCTCTCCCTCTTTGTTTTTAGATATTTTTTTTTTAATCAATCAATTATATTTGTAACAGTTCATGTATGTTTTTTATTTTCGAGTATTTACTTCGTAATAACTGTTATTAATTGTATAATTAAAAGCTAAATTCACATTTTGAATAACACCATTAAGAAATATTTCAAATAATGAATAACTAGAGGACGCCAGGAGAACTGCTGCTGACGCCGATCTCTGCCAATTATCGAGATATCTTCAGAACCAGTCTAATCCGAGCAAAATCATCAAACAACTACTCAATCATTGAAAGTAGACTCTAGGTTCAATGGAGATCCCTTCTTGCCGGCGCCATATTCTATTAAAACCAAGAACAAAATCGTTCTTCACCATTAGAAGCAACGATATCATCACGCAAAACAATCGCATTATCCAGCAGTTACTTTAACCTAATGGGTCTTCTATTCACAGTGGTACTCTGTATTTCTATCAGTTTTATTCACTCTTTGTAAGGACATACAAGGATAAGCTCATAGAAACAATATTCATAATGCTCATATTGCAGAAGACCTTTAGAAGAATAAAAAGTATTTGAATAAAGAGGTTTACTTCTGTAATTTCTCTAAATATAAACTCAATGATACAGAAGAGCTCTGGCTTAATATTCGCTATTGTCAGATCTGAAATGCCATTATTACAGCGGCCAAGACGTCAGTCCATAAATTGAGGGTCAATTTTATTAAACCTACTGGTGGGTATGGATAGAGAAAAAAACATTATCAGCAATGTTTTTTCTATATCCTTTATGGATAACCAATAGGAAGCTATGTTGATCTTATCAAGGGAATGTACATGTGTATATATAACTAATCCTACATTTTTTATATAAAAAATGTCTACATATACCAGTTTTTTATTTTGTTTTGCTACTAGACTGCAATGTTAGTTTAGTGAAACAAATAAATTTAATTAAAAGGAATTAGAGTGAAGAAAAAAATTGAGAAAGTCAAAATGATCTCTGTTTATGTTATTTCGATTATTCTCAAACAATTATGTTTCAATAAGTGGGCGTCACTGTATATGCTTATTAAAAAATAAACAAATGAAATTTAATAAAATAAAAAAAAAGGAGCATTACATTAGGAATTGTCTGCATTATCTTATGTGCAATGAGATAATAATTTTGATCTGATAAAATATTTTTGCTTGTTTTATAAATTAAAGAAATGTTTTTTATAATTAGGAATTAAAACACGACTTAGCCCACCTTGAAGAGAACGCCGAACTGTAATGAGGGCTTGGTGGAACTCAGCCCCTTGGCAACTGGTAAAATACTCCTAATATTTTATTAATCTTAATACTAGACCATTATTACATTGTAATTATTATATTGATAAGATTTAATGGTAACCGAATAAATAAAATGGAGCAATGCTATAAGTTACATGCCTTTAAATATAATGCCTTTAAAAGCCTGAATTTTTTTTTAATAAAGTACTGTAATTTCACTAAAAAAAGAAAAAGAAAGAAAAGAAGAGTAATTTTCAAAATTTGGTTTTGATATGAAAAAGCATTTATTTTACCTTCATTACAACTTGCTCGCATACTTCAGCAGAAACTTCAAAAATCTTTGGTAAAATAATCATCAATAAACAATTTATGAAAATTTCGGATGAATCAAAAATATCATCTGACTATAATATTAAAATTCAATACTAAAAAAATTCATAGTATAAAATTTAAGAAAAAATACTTTATTAATATTTTCTAGCTTACGTAATTTTTAGATGTTTTTATGTTCACAAATAAAACATTATCCTTTTTCCTATTCTTCGATCGGCTGACGTCTTGAAGTATTCCAACAAGTGAAATCAGTCCATCTTGAGTGATACCAATCTAGTCTAGACAGTGTGTAGACGATTTGACTCATAAAATGACGAACATTTCATCAAAATTCATAGTTCAATGTGAGTTTATTGGATTTTCTCATCAATATGTTTCTTATTATCAGGTTTTCATTAATAAATAATTAGGAAACAAATTAATTAATTATTTTGACTGAAAAAATGCAACCTGCTAACAGCCCAACTTTAGGGATTATTCACCAAATGATGAACTTTTATTAGATATAAGTATCTGGACTCAATAGGTCTGCCGACTCACATCATAAAGCAACAGGGAAGAAGCTCTGAGAGCCAGACCTAGGAACCGAATCCTGTGGGAAATACAATCAGTTCCTGAAGGAGTTAATGAATGAGTCCGCGAACAAATGGAAGAGGCGTACAATAGTAGCCGACAAAGGTCCGCCCTCGGGGTATTGCATTGTTTTAAGGCCACCATCTGAATCATAATTATAGCAGAGCATCAATAATCTTTATAACCCATCTATGTTTTAACGCCCTCCTTGTCAGTATGAAGAGGAGTTTCTAAAAGAAGTCCGCCGCGTCAGGACGACAGACAAATAGATGATTCTGAAACGCAGTTCTGTGAGAGAAGTAAAAAGACTAAACAATAAGCATTTCCATGTCCGAACAAAGCCATATTTACCGAAAATAAAATGTTGAAAAAAATGAAATTCATACCTTATTTTTTGATACATGGCACTGTGTGGAATTTCAGTGACCAAGGATAAATTAAATATTTTCTCAACTACATATTAAATCATATGATCCTATATTATACCTTCCATTAATAGATTCTTTCACAGTTTTAGTCCTAGAAGGGTGTTCCCTCACATTTGGATAGTGGACATGTCTTGTATGAGTCACCAATTACGTCCAAGTAATTTGTCGTACAATCGTTTAAAGTGGGTTCTTATATAGTTGAAATGTTTAAGACACTAAACAAATGTTATGTTGCTGACGTGCGTATACGCTTGTATGATTGTTCATAATATTATCGAGAAATCCTATTTAACACACACAATTAGTAAAGTTTTGCTCCACTGAAAATACCCCTTCAGTTTTACAGTTAATATTCACTATACTTAAACTTATAATATTAGCTCTGAAACGTACTCACTGAGACGTCATAGCCGTATATAAACGGAAGTTTTAGGCGAGCTACGAATTTTTGGTAGGAACCTGTGGATCTCAATACTTCCAGACATAAAATTTGGAAATCAATTTTGCCGTTCGCTAAAAAAAAAAAAGTTCATATTTAGAAACAAACTAAACATACTTTTGAGCTTAAATATTTTTAAACATTCTTGGAATATCACTAAGCAATTCAATAAAAAAACAAAAAACAATGATCTTGTTAAGTTTTTGGCTCAAAATATTGTTATATAAGCACATATAGACAGGCTAAACAATTTTGATACAATAATTTTCAGGATCTTGAGCTTAACATAATCCAGAACATTCACCCCAGTTACCCAGTTGAATAATTTGAGCCATCAAAGATAAAAATCAGCTAAGCCGTTCATTCAATCTTCACGTGAGTATCTAATGGGAACCATGGATGGCGCTGCAGAATTTTGGCCCGTGCCTTATTCCAGTGCTATCCAAAAAATGATTTATTTTGGGGCTTTAAAACAAAGGCCCAACCTATGTACCATAAGATCGGTCTTGGACATTAATATCCGCGTCGAAATCTTTAAAATTCATTTATCACTGTCTAGATCCGCTAACTTCACTCTGACAGAGTTTTGAAACCTCTAACATTTTTTAATATCGTTTAAATTAAAGTTTCAGTGAGAATTTAAGAATTGAAATTGTAACTCAGTACTTCTCCAATAAATTTCCTTTCTTTTCATATCTCATTCGTAAAAATCCATCGCTCCTGAGAACCAGAACAAGAAGCAATACTACCGCATTATAAATATATTTCTGCTCAAAAAATAAAGTTTGAAATAGCTGGTCCTTAAATGTGTTTAAACTTTGGGATCTTCCCTCAATAAGTATTTATTGCGTATCGTTAGATAATCTAGGCGTTTCGTAATGTAAATACGCTAGTGCGAGCACAATAGTAAATTAAAATAAATTTCATACCAAATTTTACAGAAAAAGAGATTTGACATTTATACAATTTATCTATGAAAATCATCACAATTCAGCAGTGAATTTGTATGCTTCCACTTTTATCATTTCTTGAGGGTTCATATAAGTGAACCACAAATAACCATTCATTTGTTTCTGTGCTTATTAAAAATAAATAATTTATTCTACAACTTACCTCAGTCATCAGAGTAGTGTAATATAATATAAAACCTAAGTTTTTCGAAGAAATTTGAAATGACAAGGGCGGCAGTTTCCTGTAAGCCTTTTTGTCTTATCTCTATCTAGCTTCAAAATATGATGCTAGTAATTTGTAAACAGTCTAAAATTGAGAGAACCAAGGCATGCCATGCTGTCTCAGTTGTTTATAATTCAGAAATATTCAACACATCTCTCAGATCTGAACTATATTACTAACATGCCTATAAATGAGAGTGATATCTTTGCTTACAGGCGATTTAACTAGATTATAAACACTTCATGAAACATCATTAGATAGTTTCCATCTGGACCTATTTTTTTTCCTTTTCATTTATTGAAATTTATAATTGTATTTACATAAAAATACATTTAGTAAATGTGATATTATTCTATTACAATGGCGTGGTACAGATGTGTATAGAAACTACCCATTGGTAGAACTCTAAACCCGACCAATTTGGATATTTTGTTAACTTTAAATATTCCGGTTTAAATCCTGAAACTTTTTTTTTTTTTTTTTTTTTTTTTTTTAATATCTAAGTATCATTAAGGTTATATTTAAATAGATATGAACAAAATGTACTTTGAGCAAAAATTGTTTTCCTTACGTACTTTGGATAATATTTGGAATATTGAGAACTCAGTCAGTACCTACTTCAGTTGTTGATTGACCAATTCGAAAACTACTCTGCTCTGAGTTATTTAACTTTGAATATTTTCCTGAGTAATAGAGTACTTCATCCTACAAGAGTACAAGAGAGTACAATTCATTACATATTAAACACTGGTTTAAATTCTTGTAAAAGAAAGATACTAAGAGATAAAAAATATTAATTCATAGGTATAAAATTTAGATAACGTACTGAAAGTCTGATTAGATAAAAATTGCTGATCATTTTAGTGTTTATGAATGCACATAAACTCTGCTATTTATGTATTATAACTTTTTGGATTTATTCAAAATTAAGATATATTCTATGCTGTATTCCTAGTTTCACACTGAGTGAACTTAAAATCAATAGAGTTTTAAAAAAGAATTACCATTAATAGACCGTAATACCATAGAAATGTGTAAAGCTTAAGTAATGAAAAAAGCAAGTAAGCAATCTTAAAACCGATAATATTTTTAAAAATTTTGAACATTAAAATTTACCTTGACATGGTAGACATTTTTAAATGTTCAAATTAGTCGATACGCGAGCTCACTATTATAAAATTGTTGTGTATTAAACATTGTAATATTATTAAATAGGTTTCGGCTGAAACATCTTGAGGTGGTCTTAGACTATGGGAGACAGTAGTTCGTTAGAAAAACTATTGACACCTATTAACGCATAGGAACCTTGCGAGGCTTAATTGAATGGTATCACAGGTGTTGTCAGCCATGAGAGGGCTGCCTTCAAGCAAATCCCAGGAGAAGTCAATTATGGTTTATCACAAATACTTTTCGGAAAGTTTTTATCATATATTCTTTGAGGTGGAGCAACGAGAAGCCAATCAGAAGGACGAAAGCTGCAAGGATGACGCCCACTACGACAAAGCGGATAGCCTGACGAATGTGCTTGAAGATTAGCAGCTAGAGAGCTGAAGGAGAAGCAGGAGACATGACTGCCTCAAATAGGGATAGAAGGAAGAGATGACAGCCAACCACATCACTGCTTGAACATTACCTCATACCATGGTATACATCACCATCTACAGTTTCTACTCACCAAGAAGCAAATAAAATCAAGAGATATTTTATAGCAAGACCATCAATCTGAAACATTTCAATGTATTATATTATGCATGTGTTTATTAAACTGTTAATAAATACTTTGTAAATTTATAAAGCGTTGACGCTTATATTACCCACACCCTAATATATTACGTATTCAATGGTAATAATAATTTGTAAAGATATCTAATTCGTAAGTGGTAAACATGCTAAATGTCTTTGAAAAAAGTAATCAAATGATAATAATTTTTTAGGACTCAACTAATTTGAATTAATATAAATTATTTTGGATATTTACCTTTATATTTCTTATTACTTATTTCCTTTAAAAGTAGCTACTCAGGCCATGGAAGGTATCGACTACTGTCAATCTCTATATTTACAATATGTATAAAAATAAATATAAAAACTGTATATACATTAATTAAAGTATAATTAATTTTTGTCATATTTTTAAAACAGAGAAATAAAAGCTTAACATAAAGTTGACTGTTTCTTTTTCATAATTAAATTAATTAATTATGTTTATACTATTAATAATTTTTTATTTTAGAATAAATTTGGTTCTAGCGTTCACGGAGCCATATTTTTTAATAAACGGTGAAAACGACCAACCCCATGTACTTTATTGGCGGGCGAACCACAAAAAGGCAGCGAGATCTGAAGCCCATGAATAAGTGGTTAAGTCAGCACACAAAGCTTACTTACGAACATAACTTTTGTTTTACGACATTGTGTCAGGTTCACTTCCTTTTCCATATTTATTATTCTTCAAAGACTTTTTTTTTCTTGTCTTTAACTGGAACTGGAGATTAAATAATGTTGGTCTCTTGGAAGAGACTGACTAATGTTGAGCTCATTGGTTCCACGAATGTAACCCTCGCGCATCACATCATACTCACAAGTTCATTATAAATTCCAGTATTCTTCGTTTTAAATATTGATTAACTGTTTGAATTCATTTATTAGAATCTTAGTTTGTTGAGAAGGTAAAAAAAATGTAAAGCAAAAGACTTTATCATTTCTATTTTGGTAGAAATGCCAGATTTTAATAATACAATATTGATATATAATGTTGAACAGATTACAAAGATAAATTATTTAATTCTTAAATGACAAATTTTAATAATAATTAGTATGTTTTATTCTCTTTTTTCCTATCTTTATTTTACCCTCCTCCCCCACCTCTTTCTGTATTCTTTTCTCAATTTTCCTTACCCACATAATTAGTTATGTTCACCATATATTATTATTGTTACGTTTTCTATTTTTTCTAACTAAACTTCCTATTTTGTTTCTTTATCTAATATTATAATTACATATTTCAGTAGTTTCATATATTTTCTTTCTCTAAATTTTATTTTTTCTTTCCATAATTTTAATTTTTAAATTATTAATAAACTAAAATATTCATATTCCTTAGCATTATATAACTTCAAATTTTTATTTTATTTCCTTAATTATGTTATTTTTACTTTCTTATTAATTTCCTATATGTACATTTTATTTTCCACTACTTACATCACTTTAATTTCATTCTGTACAATTTCACCCCCCAAAATTTTCTCCTCATATGATTCATCCACAGTCAACTATCTCTCATCATTATAAATTATTCAATTACTATTAATAAGCTTAATATTTTCCATCATGAAGTAATTAGAGTAAAACATCGCTTAATGAAAATGCTTTCTCAAATACTTGTTCACTTACTCGATGAGTTGATTTATATTTATCTGTTTTGCTAAATATTTATTTTCTATTTAAACCTTTATTCCCTTTTGTTTTTCAAAATACCTATGATTTTCGATAAAATGAGGATTGTGCATGCAAAAATCGAAATAAATTGTCGAAGTAACAGCTTACAGGAGAGAAACAATTTATTTTTAAATCTTATTATTCATATTTAATAATAAAAAAAAAAAAATTCCCTCAAATAAAGTTAAGTAGTTAAGAAAAAAAAGTTTGTAATAATTTTTACACCAGTTCTAAGGGATTGTTGCATGATTAAAAAAATAAAATAAATACAACTTAGCATAACAAAAAAAACTTTGAAAACTTTATTTTGTTTCTAATACCGTAGAGGTGTTAACTAAATACACCAAAAAATTCACAATTTATCTGATTATTAACTTGAATAACGAAGAAAATAAAATAACACTTTAGACTGGTTTTTATTTACCGAATTATCATCATGCAACCCATCGTTAAGTATTAAAATCAGAATGAAGTACACTATTAATTCCATCACCAAAAATATCATTTTATTTAGAAAATTTTAGGCATTGACATGGTTATTTTTTCTTTCTGGTTTTAGAAGTAATAGGGCTGTCGGAATTATCTAATAAAGAGCGTTCTACATAGAAATTCAGGTAAACGAATAATTATTTATTTACAATTTTTTGAAATTTCACCAGTGTCATTTTATTAAGTAAAATAAGTTCCATAATATTCACTCAGTTCTTATGTGCATCTATGTCAAAAAAGAAAAATTTGCCTTTTCGTTTTCTTAAAAGACTATGTACAATAAAATCTATCCTTCAATAATTATTATATCAAATATTGATGATTGGTTTACATGATGACAGCTAAGCTTGATGTAGGACTAGACAGAAATGAACCCGGAAGGTATGTTCCATGTCTGCATCTTATGTTTACTGTTTACATATCGTAAATAGATCAAAGGCGTAACAGTTCCCAAATGGGGGACTATTAAACGACTGCAGTAAAGTACCTACTTATTAACATCACAGAAACCTATAAATCAGCGAGTATAAACACACAAAATTTTGAACCATTATTAATATTTACCTTTAGTAATAAAGATTCTTAAATCACAATTTCAATTTTAATGATTAAAACGGGCTAAGAAGGACAAAACCTTTATCATACAATATAAAAAGTTATTTATATCTTTATAAAAGGTCGAGGTGTAGGATTGACGATGATAAAAACCTAAAAGGTTGTATTTGTTAAGAGCCTGTTCTTAAATAAGTTATCTTAAAATTAAATTCCAAAATCATATTAAGCCCTAATATCTTAGAAATATTTATTCAGTTGCATGACCGAGCCAAAAACTTAATGGAAATTTTTAATTTTATTTATTTCAGAATTTGATTTCTTATTATGATATTATTATTTGCTAATAAAATTACATCACAAAAAATGTCTACCAAATTTGGCTTCCTCACCATTTCTGTATGGTACATAATTACTTGTATTTCTAGGTCAATAATTTGTGATTTGAGAATAAAAACTATGGAACAAGCAGTTTTTCAAGCATAGATGAAATGAAAATAGTTCGTTCATGTTTAAGGTAAAGAAGCGGATGCCTTTTGATAAAATTGTGATAGTATCATTTATACTACGACAGATAGCTTTCCTCCAGCTTAAGGAAAAATCCACTAGAAAGTTTCGATTTTGTCGATAGACATTTTTCACTTTCGGCCCGATGATAAAGGACCTACCTTCAGTTACGATCGATGCTCATGTTTGTTATTTCGAAAATTTATACTAATATTCTATTATCTAATATTATAGACAAAAACACCTATATTTTTCACTTCCTGCAAGAATACAAAGCTTCACTGTATTCGGTAATTAAGGTGTAAAATATATAAATAAATTAGATATAAATATTCAAAAATCTTTTTTCATTTATAAGACTGTCAATTAATGATTAATTTTCATTAAAAAAAAAATCTGGATACCTGATTAAGAAGAAAATTTGAGGCTTGTTATGAAGCACATTAGGTTTTTAGAAATTGTTCAAGTAGTAAAAACTATTTAATATTAACCAATGTTACACTCCACTTCACAGGGCTCTGTCAGCGCTAAATGAAAACAAGATACAAACATTGTAAAAAGTGACAGAGCATTAGAATAAATATACAAAGAAAGTAAGAAAATAGGCAAAAAAAAATTCTTTATATAAATATAATAGGCTTAAAGTTAAGGAAGTATAAATATAGGTGAATAGGAAGCTAATTACTAATAAATACAGCCAAGTGTGATAGAATTGTAAATAAAGAACTAGAGCAATAAATTGTTAAACAATATAACAATTAGCCTCCTATCCATCTATATTTATACTTCCCTAACTTAAGCTAATTTTTATTTTAAAAAATAATTTTTTTTGGCATATTTTCCTACTTCCTTTGTTTATTTATTCTCATGTTTTGTCACGTCTCACAATGTATCATGTTTTCATTTAGCCCTGACGAAGCCCTGCAAATTTTTTATCTTTATTGATACCTTCCACTTCTTCTTCTTGCTTCTTGTCACAATTTCATAACACTAGGTGATATATTTAAACATTTTAATAACCTTAACAAACCAGCTCTTTCTAAGCTTCTTTCTGAGCTCCTTTTGTTATATATCTCAGAAAGAATATTACATATTCTGAGATAAATGATACATAGTGGTAAGACTCTGAACCAAATAGTATTACTTCTAAGCCTTTTTTACCGAGCTTATATTGCATTTGATCCTATCAGGTTTCAGTGTCCACAATAGTGCTAGCTTATTGGCCTTCACGAGTTGTTTAAGGGCATAAAGAAAGGTCCAGACTAGCCACTTTCTGATTGTCTAGGAATTCATTGCTTTCATGGTAGCTATCTGAAATTGTGCAAATTGTCCTCTTACAGACCCATTAATACTGCCAATTGATATCAAATGTTCAAGCTAAAAATATATACATTATAAAGTTTTGCTAAATGTGTGAAATAATATTGGTTGGTGGTTTGGATATTAAGAAGTAAAACCTATTGATTATCAATACTTGAAAAAATATTATTCATGTGATTATTTTGAGGTAAACAAAATAAATGACCAAAACATCAATAAAAAGTAAACATTAAGGTTAAAAATTAAAATTGTAAATTAAAGTATTTTAAGTAATAATTATTACCTCATACCATGAAATGTTACATAACTTCCATTTATGTTTCTACTCCAAGTCACCTTTTATTTAAAATAATATTGAAATTTAAAAGTTTCTATTGGTATAAATATTTTTCAACTCGCGGAATAAAGTTGTTTAAATGTTTTAATTTGTTCAAGATATTTGAAATTTGAACAAAATTCTTACATCCTAAATTTTAATATTTGAATCAAATTACCAAAATGCCTCTGATATGTGTTATATATAAACTAACAAATTTAACAAGTAATGAATCAGTAAGAACATGTGTTGGCAAGGTAAAGTGATAATTAATAACTATTAATAATAACTAAAGTGATTTTTAGTAGTGTAAATAAAGGATTTCATTACATTGGCCAAGAGGGAGGGGCAGTAAATTACTGAAGTTATATCCCTGAAGTTATATAAGTGAAATAACTTCACTCAATTACTAAATCAATAAATTACTTTGCACATCATTTCTCCATTATCCAGAGTTTAAATATTACAAAATTCTCTCAACAATAATGGCACATTTAACTTTTAAAATAAGTCTTACTACACTACTATAAAATATCATTTAGAATTTACTCAAAAATGTATTAATTCTAATTAACAAGTAAATTACTATAAAAAGACCTTACTACTAAACTCATAAACTTTGATATTTACTCTAAAAGGGTACATTACTGTGTAAGGGGCTGAATATTTTCCTTCAAATGAACAGTTTGAGTCCTGTTTTCTTGTTAATTTCCAACATTCTGAGCCATAGATAGATTTACATAAGTCTGATCAGTTTCTTATTGATATTTACCTTTCTTCACTGGATACTCTTCTATTGAAATGCTTATAAAGACCAAAATTGCATTTATTAGCAGAAAGGAGTCTTCTCCAAGTTTCTCCATAAAATAGTTTCTGTTTGCTGTTATCATTCTTTTTTACATATTTTATTTTGTGTCATCACCATTGTCTAGAAGTGAACCGAAATATAAAATAACTTTAATATCAGAACATCCACCAACAGTGATTTTGAATGAAATTTATACTTCTAAAACTGATAGGTTAATAAAACAAATCCCAGGAGAACATTTAGGCCCAAATTTAAATAAATGATGATTCCTCAAACACTTTTTTCATATATTTTATGATCATATTTTTACGTTGGCTATTCCTTAAACTGTTACTAATTGAATTAAAATATATGTTGTAGAAAATTAAAAAGAGCTTCTAATTCCAAAAGAAAGTTGCTATCGATTTTTAAAGTAATTTAACTTTGTATATCTGTATAATTTAACTTTGTATAGCTGAACCATATTTTGTAGGTTTTCTAGCAACCTGAAGATGGGGGATAACCTATATATTTAAATAAGGAAGATTGTTTGTTTCACCAATTCCATATTAGTATATTTTTAAGTATATTTTACAAATGTAGTTGAAGCATATTTTTACAACTTGCAATCCTTCCTTAACTAAGCGGGAAGGATCTAATAAAGGAGGTCTTCGTCTAATGCCCTTGTTATCCATATAGTTGGTCTATTCTTTTGATGTTTAAGGGGGAAACATCTATGTGATTAGTTCTCAATCTAAAATGTCATTCAACAAAAGCCAACAAAAAATCACATTTTTCCGGTCCATATTTCACATATGTTTCAGTAAATTTGCCATAAGAAAAATATTACTTGATCAGCTCTTCTATAATCGTTTTTTAAGGCCATCAAAAGGTTCTGTAGTATCCCAATTTTGTTTTATTTATGATTGTATAATAAACATTTTTAAAGTTTTGACATATTTTCAGAGTATTACTGCAACTATAGTATCTTGTTGGTATATGTTTTGTGATTGGAATGAGTCGATTTTGAATTTCCAATCCTCCTTAGTCTTATTAGTATTTCAATTAAACAGAATTAAAAGAATTTTATGTCTAGCAGAATGTTAAATAATCTATTCTACATTTTCTTCATAGTAAATAAAGTTTTGCTAAACAAATTCCTAAAGCATTAAAAAACATTGCAAACAGATTGGATGACTCCATCTTTTCTTCAATCTATATAAATTGACAATTTGGACTTAGGGTTGTCTAACTTTCAAGTACTGATTTGTTTCTAATTACTTTTTTTAATGCTATAGAAATGTTTTTAGTAAAAGTTTATTTTATTTACTTTATTTTTTGTGTAGAAAATCTAAAATACATAAGTGAGCATTCTGCTAGATGTAAAATTATTTTTATACTACTAATTGAACTACGGCTTACTGGACTTTGGACTGTTAATTATTGTAGAACATAGATATTTGAATCAGGACA
Organism: Halyomorpha halys; assembly: GCF_000696795.3. Taxonomy (NCBI): domain Eukaryota; kingdom Metazoa; phylum Arthropoda; class Insecta; order Hemiptera; family Pentatomidae; genus Halyomorpha; species Halyomorpha halys. The sequence continues at coordinate 2,029,682 of NW_027106126.1, read as the reverse complement.
TTTTCTGGTCTTCCTATTTTCCCAGGATTCTGGACTAAACAATATTAGTATGAGAATTTATTTTGAGTATTAGTAAGATTTAAAATAATTAACAAATGAGGGATTATATTTTCAAACTACAAGAAGAAGCATTCACAAGATTTGTTGTGATTAACTTATTATTGCAATCATAAAATTAAAAAATTATAATTAAGAAAACTACAATATTATTAATTTTGTTTTAAGTTGTACTAAGATGGTTTTCATTCTCTTCAGAAATGCCATGAATAGAAACCAGATTTTTAAGCAATTTCATATTTTATTCCATAGCTTCAAATTCCACCAAACCTCGATAGAAATTGAAATCATGGAAAAGACATTCAAATAACATTAATTTTATTTTACATAAAATTGCAAGTGTTGGAGTTTTTCCTCAAATTTGTATGTTTTATTTGTCTGCACAAAACAAAGCTCCTTTTGCTTTTTAACTAAATTTTTATTTTTGTTGCATCATGTTTAATACTTCATCAAAGTTTCTAATATTATACAAATTTAGGTGTATGTATGCTAATATTTATTCATTTATTTTTTTCCCTTATTTAATTTATACTTTAGAATTAACAAATTTGAGGAAAAACAATTCATTGATTTAATGTATCAAGAGTAGAATTCAATCTAAAAAAAAACAACAACTCATAAACACAACAGACGAATATTCTAGAAAGAAACCTGTGTCATCACATAGCTATGAAAAGTCTCCTTAGAAAAATCTTGTTATAGAGAACCTTCAGTGTTATTGTTTTTAACTTGAACTCCAAATCTGCCTCCAGCCCTTCATTCTTGTTTTAGAAAATAGGTTTTATCATTTTGTTTTATTATATTTTCTTCTAACTATTTCCCCTTCTACTGTAACATGTTACTGTTAGTTATTTGGTAAACCAAATGTGTATTCTTATGTAAATACACATTTAAAAAGCTAAGCATAAGAAAATGTTATGTGAAATTTTAGAGTGAAAAGGGCATTTTAGTTGGAAAAATATTTTTAAACATTCCTTTCTACATAGTGCTTTGCATGTTTTTTTCAAGAACTTACAATTAAAGGAGTTGAAAAATTGAATTTCAGTCTTTATAATAGGAATTTAAAACAATTATCTTACTCGTAGCCTTTCAATTATGGACAAAATTTTATTTTACTAAGGTTTTTATACTAGTTGTAATCAGTCAAGTTTAGTTTTTTATGCATGTTTGTATAAATGTATAGAGCATTTAGCAAGTTTAATTTGACCCAAACAAGGTTAAGTAAGCTTTCCATGTATTAATATTATAAATTAAGCAATAAAGTTATTCCAGGATTTGGATATTATATAAACATTTTGGATTTTTCTGTGCTATTTCTGGGTTGTTACTGCCCATATTTTTCATTTTTTACTTTCACTCTTCCTTTCATTTCTATCATACAGGATGCAGCAGCAGTGAGGTAGAACGCTTTAGTTATTTACTGTACAAAAATTTGATTTTTTGTCATAAAACAAGGCATCTGTTTTCAAATAATTAAAAAAAAATAATTATAACAACCCCCCAGAATCGCATCAGATTTTTATACTTCTCTTTGATAATTTCCCAAGTTAAATGTTTGATTGCTGGAATCATATTAGAAAGTTGAAACAATTTTCTCTTGTATCATTTAGTTCAAGTTCCTAGAAGTTATTGTTTAAAGTCCAACTTTTTCGATTAATAGCACTCATTGTCTGTTAAAAATGGAGTTACAAGGCAATCTTTCAAATCAGCAGTGAAAACAACACAATCATTAACTTTTTTTTTTTCGAGGAAGTTCTACAATAATGAGGAGTAAAAACAGATAAGATTATTATGGATTATAATCAAATTATTTTTTTTTTCAAAATTGCATTAAAAAATACTGCAAAAATATTCGATATGTCCATATTTTCTCCAATTTATATAAAATCGATAATTTGGACTAAAGATTGTCTGACTCTCAAGTAATGATTTGTTTCTGCTCAATCTTCAATAAATCTATTGACAATGTCTAACAAGTGCGATAAAATAACAAATGCAACACAAATAAGTAATACGATAAAATATTCAAGGCCATTTAAGTTACCTTAAAAGTTTTAGAGCCTCCTCTACCTACAAAGCTACTTCTTGTCCCGAATTACTAGCAGAATACAATGGCATTCACAGAAAAAAAGATAAAAACAAAGAGAAATGCCTAATGAGCTATTTGAAGATAATATATCTAAACATTCACAGGAAGAGTACTTCAAGATGTCCTGATTAGTAATAATTAAAAGAATGATATTGGAGTTAATACATTGAAGAAAGTTAGTGAAATGTTTGGTATTTTTACTAGTGCCCACATTCAAGAAATAGAAGTGAAAAAAATAAAGGCTAAAGCAGAGTTATTGACAGATATCTATATAAAAGATCTTAAAAAGAAAGATTTTCTTTTTGAAATTAAAAGCTTCAAATGATATGTGCTGGATATGGAGAGAGCCTGCCACTGCAGCACATGCATTAAGTTTATTTTACAAAAATAAAGTTGTAAAATGTTATACCAATGTAATTAATTCCTTCGCAAACCATTTCTGTTTCCTTTTTCAAGAATAGAGTTTCAGAAAGTATAAGTTAATTTTTGGAGATTATTTAAAATTTTATGGGTTTCCAATCTGTTGATATAGACACCTGTTTTGAGAGGACAAAATCATATATTTGAAGCATTTTCATTGTTTTATAGTGGTCACTATAATTTTGTTTTTCCCTCCAGAACTGTCCTAGTTTTACTTCATATTTGATTTGTTGTCATCACTTTCATTATCACCGATGGTTTTTATTATTATACTATTACTTTTATTTATATTTTATACTTTTTATCTCATTTCTACATTATATAACATTCTATCCCTTCTGATGTATAATCTGTCTTGATTGTATCACCTCTGTGTTAATTTTCTTATTTTTAAAAAAAATTTATTCTCTTTTGTATGTTTTATGTTTATAATATTATCTAATTATTATATACTTAAGATTGTACATAAATTTTTTATTTTTTATATATTCTTTCATATTTTTTATTAGTTTCATACTATTGTTTTAATCACCTATGTTCTTAATGCAAGGTGTCCATGTTAATCTCACTTAAATAAGGTGTCTTCCCCATTAATTTTGACATGTTCAGTGGTGAAATTTCGTTTTATTTTAAATAAGATCGTCAGTTATTTGTTGATGGATATTTTTTAAAGCCACATATATTACACCAAGAAATGATGTTTATTAAATATTCTAATAATGTATCGTAAATAAACGAAGTATGTTTGCCCTTATAAGTTTAAACCAGGTTGTTGTTTGGAGATCTTAATTCGATAGCGACTCCTTTAATTGCAAAGCTAAATAGGACTGAGTACGCTACTTTGTGCAACACTTCTTATATTCTTTTGAGACATTACCGAATCTTACATAAAATATTCTGTCTAAATTGAAACATTTCACCGGATATCCCGATTTCAAGATATATTTTTTTCCAACAGAATTGAAAGCTATTCCACTATACTGAAAAGTTCGTAACCAAGACGATTTTTTTTATTTAAAGGTTTCCATTATTCCAGTTTCTAGTTTAATTACCTAATGTGTCTTTACGACACATTTTCCAACCATCCTCACCGACTGGTTACAAAGGCAACTAGTTAGCGCGATTGGTCGGTAATTTGATGTTATTTCTTTTGTTTCATTTTTTTTATTTAAAACTAATCCTGATTTTTAATAGTAATTTTAATCATAAATTTACTGATGGATATTTCGTTATCGTAAAATAAATTTCTCAGTATAGTGCAAGCGATAAGATTTGATTCTGTGGACCATTCTTTGCCTGACTTAAGGGCTTTAAAGGGGCCTCTACATGTTGGCCAAGCCAAGGCGAACTCGGACATGCATGAGCATGTGGATAGGTGGCTTGTACGAGTTGGCCTAAGCTCGTTGCCGATCCGTCGAGAGTCGGTTTTTTGGACACAGATCAAAGGGGTTCGTGAGAGGGCTCGTGTAGCATCTCCACCATTGTTCTTTGTCTAGTTGCAACTGAGAGCTGTTAGGAGATCAAAGGTGTTTGTTGGTACTTTTTATGATAAGTTTTATATTTAATCTTATTCAGTTATATTTAATTTTCTTTTTTTGAAATAAAAATAATATAATCCCAGTTCAATAGCTGAAACCTCTTGTACGTCCGCCATGCTTGGCTCTCTGAATAACACTGACATGTGGATGGTCCACTCTTTGTTTACCGAGCATTTGTATAAGCCTCCGATTTGTGGCGAGCGGCCAACATGTGAATCCACCTTAACATATATTACTGGTGCAACTATAACTATAATTAAATATATTAATTTTTATAAAGTAAAGAAAGTAGAAACCTTGGATGAATGAAATTAACGTTTTAATACTTGTGACTTATTTCCAGTTAGAAGAAACATCTATTGTAAAATATAAGACGCTATGATAGTGCTATGTACAAATACGAAATAATGGATTTTTATAGTTTAAATTTGTTGTTCAGATTAAGTATTTATTCCTGAAAACAAAAAATCTGAAACATTTTCAATTTGAGTTTAAATCTGAGTTAAATAACACTGATTTTATACCAATTGTAAAAAAACTTCGTTAAAGGATAGTTTTCTTACTTCAGAAAAAAAAAATTATGAACCGTCTGTAACTTCCATGTTCTATTTAATATATAATAAAATCTTTAACATTGAATACATAATTGAATTATTTAAAAACAAAATAGAATGTAAAAGAAAAATTGTTTTGATTTTTTGGATAGAAGTTATTCTTAGAAGCGAGGAAAGAACCTTGGAAATTATTTGTAATTGGCCAATTAATTTATTGAAAACTCAGTTCTTATTTTGTGGCTACAAACACAATTTTTGAGAAATGTATTTATTCATAAAAGGATATGAAGCAGCTGATATTCTTAATACTGAATATAAGAGGGGGTCCACCTGAGTACAGAAGCTGCTATTAAATGTAAGAGGTAGGATAAATATTCAGAGGATAGGTCCGTTAGATGTTGGGACAGGTTTGATCGGTCAGTCGTCCGGTTGGCTTCTCCAAGAGTAGTCATGATTAAGGTAAGGCTTGAGTTTTACCTAATCATTTGTTTGAGTTTTATTTTATTCACATATTCTAATGTTTTTAATCCGTTGAAAAATATATCTATTTGTGCATGTGTAGAAAATTTCGCTTACGGCAAAAAACAAAAAAACATCACGGTACAGATTCCAAAAATATGATGCATGAGAATCATCGATTAACTGCATTCATCGTTTTAAAACATTCGTTTCGATCGTCGAACTATATTCAGTCGAACAAGTTTCAGAAAAATTATTAGTATTTTCTTTTACAAACTTTTCATGATTTTGATATTGCTGATACATTGGAGGTAGGATACCTCTTGCTAATAACAAAGCTCCCTCTTCCGTTTATCCAAATCATTGTAGTACTAATTCATGTTTATTGTACTGTATTTAAATGAAAGACAATTGTAGTTAAATCAAAATTAAGCGATGGAGTTCAAGAAGATATGGGTTTGAAATCGGCGAATTTCAGAAATTGTTACCACAAATCTTCAGTTGCTCAAAGTTGAAGAAAGAAAGTATCAGACAGCTCAAACGACAAAACAATGTTTGTATATTTTATAAGAAATATTTCGGTTATTTGCAACAATTTATTGCAGGGAAGAGATGTAAAACCATTTACCAACTTAGCGTAGGTATGGGAAGAAACCCCTGATATTCACCCTTTTTATTGTAAGCTCAACAGTGAAAATTTACAGTTCATTTTGGGGACGATCAAAACATCAACTGAAATAAGTAGATGTATGTACGTATTTTTTTAAGTATTTTATTTCAAACATGAAAATATTCAACCATGTACAAAAATTAATATTCTATTTTTGTAATTCACATTGAAGGTTTTCAAAAAATGCAATTATATATTACACCTACGAATAGGGTGTATAATAAAATGTATTTTTAGAACATATTTTTTCTATAGTCTGTGACATATATCTTGAGAGATAATTTAACAGAGTATTTTTATCACATGTAATCTCATTACAATTATATTTCAGGTCACAATATTACTGACCGCAGCCGTCGTGATATGTCATGGTAGGCCCCCTACGGAAGGCAGCCTCCACGTCGTGTAAATATTTTTTTAATCTTTATTTCAATTGTACATATTGTACAAATGGATAATATTTAAACAAAACTACTTGTCCATACAGGTACTCCAAGATGCTGAGTGAAGTGGGAACGTTGCAAGCAGAGCCCAGAAGTGGAGTAGCTTACGTATATTCCATCACAGCCTCTGAATCGCCTTCATTAATTGGTACTTTGTCATTTGTAATATTAAGCAGTCAATAATATAGTTATAATAACATTAAACGGTAAAATATGTGAAAATTGTCTCCAATAGTACTAAAATCTGTAAAGCAATGCAAACTTACGGAGAATCATGGGTGTACTAAGGGGCGTATGGTTCCCAAGGAACACCTTACTAAAAGTCTCCTTTAAACGTAAGGGTGAATTTAAAAATTTCCCAACAGTTTCGACTGAATTACTGAACTTACCGTTTGTCTGGGGAGTATTCACTGAAGTTTGTCCTAAACATTTAAAAAAAAAATGGCTTCATTGAATGACGTTTGTAAGAATTTTGAGTATAATAACCTCTTTGAATAAGTTTTACCACGATTGCAATATGTTTTACCACACACGGTTTCAAGAAGCTTCACATATATTCATATTCTATATATAATATATATATATTCACATATATGAACGTACATGTATTCATACATGTACGTTCATATATGTATCACAAATATGATATATCTCAAATTTCTTAGCTTTTAGTTTTCAAATTACTGGGGGAGATGAAACTTTTCGTTCCTTTAGACCTTTACTCCCTTGACAAAATTGTATTTAATAAATGATCCTATACGTTTTCTTAATATAACAACGAGGTACATAGTTCTTATAAAAAAAATTAACAAAATTTATGATAAACTATCATATATCGCTTTTCACAACATATATTGCCAACCACCAATATTAAGTTACGTGTACTTTACATATAGCACAGTCACAACGAAGGACAGAAAAAAATCAGAAGTGAAAGATACTATCTTGACCAAGCACTTCAAAACATTCTAATCTAGATTGACCAACCTGTTCTAATGATTCAGGATTATTGGTGATTAGGGTTCCCAGTTATGGTCAAGAATTTATGCAACTGGTCACTGATATCAGCAATAACCAGGTCAGGCTCAGCTGGAAAAGGTTATTAACCTCTATTGTAGAGAATATATTCTCTTTGTATCATTTGAACAATGATTATATAATTTATTTTTCTTGACGATTTATGAATAAGAAAATTTACACTACTGTTTCCTTTACGAAAACGTGTATTTTTCATTATACTTTAAATTTTTTTTTCAGAATCTGGCTCCTTAATATCTTCAGATATATTATTTCCTCAAAACATTGCCCCAAAAGATTTAGTGACTGGTCCAAAAGTGTTACAGTTTAAGGATAACCTGCCTTCTTCAAAACAACTGAGAGAGAAAAAAACTCCATTTCTAACCATTGATCCTCTAGACCCGAAAGTCAATGAATCAGGAATTAGCTAAAATTTATTATTTAGTTTTCAAAGCAGAAATAAATAGCCTGACTGAAGTTTTATAATTAAAATTATAATGTTAAGTTATTTTATAAATTTTAAAGTTATTTATTCTATAGTTAAGTATTTAACCTATTCCAGTTGTTGGAATAAATCTACTTAATAGTTGAATCATTAACATTTTGTAGTTAAAATATTGTATCAGTTTGGAACTACTGTGAAGTTTTTTATACAATCTTTTTATTAAAAAATAAAGATAAAAATTATTCAATCATTTATCTCCATAATTATCAAGTTATCAGTGTTGATAATTCAGTTTATATTTTTGGACCTTTTTAGTGCTTTAAGCTAGAATCAATACTTTATTTATCCAAAGAATAAATATTGTATTATAATTAAATCAATATTTTATAATTATAAGAATATGAATTGTGCTTTCATAGATATAACTATAATTATTTTTAAATGCATTAAATATTAATGTTTGTATTGATTAAAATAAAATTATTGTTTCTTCAAATTTATAAAATTAACCAAAACCAATAAAAGCATTATAACCACCTCTAACCAATAATATAAAAGCATTATATTAGTGAGTGAAATATTTTTTTCTTTATCTATGCTTGGCTTATTCATTAACATTTTCTCTAATCTTTTTTTTTATACATGACCATAGAATTTAGATGGTACCCTTACTACAGGTCAAGTTACCAAAGTCCAAAAATATTTCTGACTTTTACCTTTCAAATAACAAACCATTTGTAATTCATTAATACTTGTTTTAGTGTGTACCAAGTTTAGTCACATTAATGACAGAATTATATAGTTTATTAATAAATAAACTACATAAAAAAAAAGCACAATTTTTTTCAAAGATCCTTTACTATAGTTGGCAAAATAGTGGAAATGAAGGCTTTGTGGCATATAGTATTTTTAAATTTTCTTACGTATATATTTATCAAATATTCTCATGAAAATATTATCTTTAGACCCTAGAGAAAGATTCCCAAAAGATCCCAACCAATACCAGTGTGTAGAAAGAGATTTTATTAATTTTTTTTGAATGAAGGAATGAAAAAATAATTTTATTCTGGGACATATGTCCCCTAAGAATTGATACTTGGTTCATACATAATGATTTTTATCTAGCAAGCATTTAAAATTTTCCAGGAAGCAAAATGAAATTACATTGAGATCTTGGCTTAACTACTGTTTATATTGTTAATCAATATATACTTAATTATATTGTTTACATTGATGTGGAGGCTTGGTCATGCAATAAGTGATGGAATAGGTGTTGTTTAAAGGAAAGAATGGATGATGATCGGCGAATAGATATAGGGAGAGAATTCTAAAAGGAGGTTGCATGTATGACGAAGGATTTGCTGAAGAAGGCGATTCTATAGGAGGACACATATAAATCAATTGGTTGGGATCTGGTATTTAATGGGGATGGATGAACGAAGGATGAGGAGATCAAGGATATAGGTAGGTTTTTCTATTTTAAGAACTTGGAATAGGAAAACACCAAGGAGGTATTGCCTTCAGGAGGTTGGATAGAACCACTTCAACCAATGGGAGACATGAGAGTGTCTTGGAAACTCAAAGATAAACCTTACCAAGCAATTCATGAGTCTCTTTAGCCTCAACTCTAGACCTGCAGATAGCCCTCCATAGACCAAGGAACCATTGTTGAAGTGGGGGAAGATGAAAGAGGATACTAGGAGCTGAGGGGTGTTCTGAGGAATGGAATTATGGAATCTTAGGAATTGTAAATGTGGTGTGAGTAATGCTCTTGTTGGTTGCAAGTTGTCTTCTTGAGCCTATTCTCTTTAAGAACCCTAATGATGTTCATTAAACTTCATAGTTCCATTTTTTACCAAAATATATATATGTGATAAAAAAGGGTATCCTTCCCAGCCAGACCCGACAACTAAAATACCATGGCCCTACAAATGTATTGCAAGCAGAAGCAGGCGAATCACCTCTCAAATTAGAAGAAATTGGTTGGTAAAAAAATTTCTTTTAAAAGTGGTCTCTAGCAGTTACCACCCTCTATATCAAGCTATTCGAAATGGCACTTAATACATTCCAAAATTAGGAATAATAGCCAAGAAACAAAACATCTACTTAACACACTTGCCATCAACCCCGGACCACTAGACCTATGTACTCCCATTCCAAAGTCACAAATTAACATAAAGACCAATCCCAAACTATTCCAATCAGATTTGACCAAAATACACTATCCAACTTCAGTTGGACACAAACAGAAAACACTAGAAATATTGTATGAAAAGTATAAAAAAATTTATACAGACGCATCTAAAGATAATATTTTATAGGATTTAAAATTTCTGAAATACTCAAAATTTTCTCTATTTTTTACAGTTTTTTGGAAATTAGATTTACATGAAGATGCACTACTTATACCCTATTAACTTTCTAGATTTTTGTTTATCTTTTGAAAGTTAATAGGGTATAAGTAGTGCATCTTCATGTAAATCTAATTTCCAAAAAACTGTAAAAAATAGAGAAAATTTTGAGTATTTCAGAAATTTTAAATCCTATAAAATATTTATTTCATTTTAATTAATATTTAAAAAATATAAATATGATTAATAGTAAAAAAATATCCACAGAGGAGTTCACACAGATGACTCCTCAATGTACTATTTGGCATGGAGTGGTAGGACTGGAGTGATTGTCATTAGCTGCCTAAAAACCTGAAGAATTACAAAAAATCAAGCATATTTTATTTACACCTTCTAATATAAATATCATGACTTGTTGAGTAAGTAAGGTTATAGTCAGTTACAAAATTTCTTTCCAAGATGGAAAAGCAGCAGATGAAAGAAAAATTGTTAATTACAGCCTTTGAAAAGTTCATTATGTATGGTCCAATTAGTCATAAATAAAATGGTTAATAAGAAGCAGCTACCAAATTTTAGCATGAGATTTAAAACTTTTACAAAATATCAGTATTAAAATAATTACAAAATTAAATAATAAGATTCAATTAATAATAAACTTAATGGAATAAGGGATTAAAATTTCATCTTCTTTCTTAAAATTACACAAAATGAAATACTTGATTTTCTGATTAATTAAGTGCTTCATTTTGGATAATTTATAAGCTTTCAAGCATATTATATAAATTAATTAATATGAATTTATATTGAACATATGAAATAATTGGATCAAACTGTTATAAGACCAAAATAATCACGGTGAAAAAATATGTAACTCAATTTAGTATAAGTAAGTAAACATTTAACTTTGTAAAAGCCAAAGGTGAACCACATTTATGGTGTAAACCATTTAAATTGGAAGATAATGAGCACAAATGAACCTTATCTACCTATGTCTTAACAATAATTTAAATAGTTGTTAAATAATTGTAAATGCAACACAAAGTGTTTTCCAAATAAATCCTGTTTTAAATAAATTCATATATTATATATCTTACTGCATTTTGTATAATTTTTTCTCATCTAGTAAGGTTATTTCCCATAGATATTTTTTATTTGCCATTTACAAGTAGGCAATACTGAAAAAAATTAGTTAGTAGGCAATACTAAAAAACTTAAATTTCATTCATACCTAACTATTTTTAAAACTTTTTTTTTCAACCATAAATTTATATCTTTGACTATTATAAATTAACTCTACGCCAATACACATATTCACTTAAATAGGTAAATCATATAGCTAGGGGACATATCACAATTTCAAATCCTCCAACTGGTACTGGTACTGGTATTTGGTGGAGAGAACAAGTCCGGCAAGTGGGCCTAGTGGTCCTTGTTGCCGACCCCTGGTGACTACCTGAGTTGCCGCTGCGTACTAACCAAGGTGGGAGTGTCAAGATTCATTTTTCGGGACCGCTGAAAAATGGATGTTAAACTGCCCCAGATGGGAATCGAACCCACAACGTTCCGAACCGAGCGCACTGGGACCTGTGCCCCAACCCGCTCGGCCATCACATCCCAAATCCTCCTAACCGTATGTTTTACGTAATTAGGAACTTTTGGAATCCAAGTCACAATATTTTTGTTGGAATCCATATATTTATTGAAGAGAAATTCATTTTACTGATAGAGCTTACTACCGAACAGTAATATAAATTTATTCGTAATTTTTAGTGATATTTTCTTGTAACAGATACATTTATTCTTTGATATACCATTTAAAAATAGTTGTAATTTCAAGCTTTGAGAGAAATACTTAAGTCCATTTAACTTTGAATAGAGGGGATAAATGAATAAATTGATTAAAAGAATATTGTCCTTAATTGTTAGTGTTCATAAGAATTTAATGAAAAGAACAGGTAGACTTAACAAGCAGTAAATTACAACAACATACCTTTGTTTCCACATTGTTTAGAAGCTTCATTCATTCTCTCAATTCTTGACATTCAAATTTCATTGCTCATGATCAATGCATCAAGATGAGTTTCCAGTAGTTCTATATACTCTTCGTAGTAAAAGTTGCTTTGAAGTTATATGTTTCTTAACTGTAGTTATTCTATGGACCATTTGCTATTACTATAGACAAGCTGACCTGGCAATGTTATGACTATTGCTGGATTCGAGCATGTATGTATATTGATTAAATCAATACAACTGAAAGTTTGATATTAATTATTATATTTAGTTAGAATTAAATAACCACATACACTGTATTTTATGTTTTTATGCTTCAGTAAAATAATAAATTCAGTTTTAAGTTCATTTTGACACTCTTCAATATTCAATGTTTTTTGTAACTTTATTTGGCTTACATACAAACATATTCTTGGATTTTCCAAACATGGGATGTTGGTTAGTAATACTCAGTAACCATATTGGAACCACAAAACAAAGTTATTTCAAACTGTGTTCCTGAATAAGAGTAAAAGAGGCACCACAGAGAATTTTTATTATTGGAAATTAAATGATATATCCTATACCAACTCAGTACAATTGAGGATTACAATTTAAAGTTTACATTATTTGCATAAATAATGTACACTGTTATATATATATATAACTGTGTACAAAATACAGATGAATCCAAACTACTAATATTTGCTAATACGTTCCTATTAGATGATTTTAGTTTTGTATTGTATAGAGTTTCATTTTTACACACTTATCATTGATATTATATATAATGAACCTAAATTTTAATTTTTTTAAATATTATATCAACTTTAGTTGGTAAACTTTGGAGTTTTTTAAAAGACAGACGATTGTTGAGTAACATTTGATCCAAGTTGGTCTATTGACACAGTGACCAATGGTCTACCAATCGATTTTCTAATTTTCTAATTGGTTGGTATTTTTCTCTGATCATTGAGCTATATTAAGGCCCTTGGGACGTAGTGGGGTACCCAGTAGATCTTTAAGTAATTGACAGTTAAAGAACAGCCTCAGACCATGCTTTGGGTAAGATTTTAACATTGACATAATAATTGTGGTACTGTAACAAAATAATTAGTGTTTGCAACTGATGTGAGGCCAAAATATTATCAAATCATATGATATTTCATTAGGATTACTAACAATGTAGAACCTAAAATAGATTATCTCAAAAGAGACCCATATTCTCCTTTTCCGTGTCAGTAAACCAAAACCAGATACAGAAAATGTATTATTTCCTTCATTCAACAAAAACAATGTTTATTACTTTCAATATACTTACGAAATTTAATAATTTATTGAATTGCTGTAAATTAATTTAGCCTCATATCATCAAAATGAAAAGTTTAAATGTTGAGACTGTACCAGGGAATCATATAGCCAGAATTAGATAATAGAGTTAATATTGTATTAAAATTTATAAAATATCAATAGTCTTTACATTTTTCCAACATAAGTTTCTATCGCAGATGTTATACGTACACATATTTATAAGTTACATGAATGTTTGGAGTTTAAAACAAAAACCATAAGATGGTCAAAAAAAATTCAATGACTTGTTTTATTTCAGGTTTTAATGATCCTTCTTTCCACCATAATGGTTCTTATAGTTAGAAATAGTGATGCAGCAAGTATAAAAATCCCGTAAGTATTTTTATTCAGAAATAACCTTGACTATTTAGGATTTACATTTATAAAATTAATATTAATTTTTCAAAAATTCATAAAAGTGTTAATAATTTTTAAGTTCCATCAAGAAGCAATGGTAAATTGTAAAACATGGACCTTCTTCAATACAGGCTTTCTTAAACAACCCTTAACTCCATAATTAACTTATAACACCAATGATCTACAGTCTTCTTAAATATCATCCTAAAGTTATAAATGAAATTTTTATTTTTTTTTACTTTTTAGATGTATATTGTTATTTCTCTGTTATATAAATAAAAAAATATTTATATTTATAAAAAATCTACATATAACTTATTGGTGCTTTGCTTCAACATCTGACAAACATTTTTTTTTTTTATTTTGTGTTTAAAGTATTCCATAGATTTTACTGTAGACCAGAGTTAATTTGTAACAACTGTTATACTTCAAGAAAGTTTTCAGGACAACCTCAATAAAGTAAGTAACCGCAGTCTACGGTACTATTTTTGGAATATGTTCAATTCTAAATAAAATACATTTAAACACATTTTTTTTTTTTTTTTAAGATATTACATTATTCAAGCAAAGCAGCAATAGGTAAAAAAAGTACTTTTTACGTTGCTTTCTTGGCATAAATCATTAATATATTCACTTTTTTCTAACCGAAAAATGTAAGAAATATATATATGGGAATTTTATTATTTGTTGAGAAATAACAAAGCAAGAAGAGGTGTTTCACAGGGCAAAAGCTTTTCACTGAGATAGCTCTGACTGTTTTGAATAAATTTGAATTATTAATTATAAGAAAAAATATAAAAGTTTCATGCTCTTATGTTAAATTGCTCTGAATAAGGATTGGAGTCTACTTGTAACAATTAAGATCAATCAATGTGCATTGTGCAACATGGTACTGACTTCATCTTTCTATCTGTTGAATAGATTCAATTGGTTAACTAAGATTTATGTATAACAAGAATGATATGCACTTACTGAATTGTCTTGGAGGCTAGTGAATACATTAGTTTTCTACCAATGTGAACTGAAATAGCTTTTCCTTAAAAAAAGAATAAAATGGACATTGGTTCTTCTTTTACCAAGTTATAAAATTAAAGTTCATAATCTCTTGAGGTTAATGTTGAGAACTGATATTTATATTGAATTCCAGGAATATTCTTTTATCCTTAACAATTTAAAACAGGTATGTTTTTTTAAATTGTCTGTCACGTATTGAGTCTTGACTTCTTATTTTAAGTCTCTTTGTTCAGCTCTTTTTATCAGAACCACAATTTTTTTTTAATGTCCAGGCTATGTACAAGAACACCATTAAGAATTTTTTTAAAAATGATATTCATTTTGCTAGAAATCTCTAAACAGAAAAATAAAGTAATATAATAACTAGATGATATAATTTACATATTTTTATTATTAAAGTAAAGGTTATTAAATAACATTTCAGGATGAACACAACTTACATTTTGGATTCCACAACCCAATCTTCTTTGATGAATATCACCAAAGATGAACACTCAATTGGTATTATAGTAGGGGAATCAAACCAAACATATAATAACAACTATGGAAATGAAGGGTTTATGATTCCTGAAATTAGAGATCATGACCTTAACCTGAATATCTCCGATTCCATCGTGCCGAGTCCACCAAGTAACTTTTAATATGTAACTTTTCAAATAACATTACCCAATATTATATATTCTCTGTATAATGTTTTTAATTTCCATAATTTTATCTTATGGTAAGTTTCCATGCTCAACCATATGGTTGTTAACCAACCATTGGTTAGCCATCAGACTAGTTACTAATGATGTTTTCATGCTTATAACAGTACTTGTACCAGTATATAGATTTTGCAAGTAAATTCTAGGTATTATATCTTAACAGCATGCTTCATCTAGTTCCCTACTTAGACTTTTAATTTGTTAAATGAATAACAAATTAATTTTTTTTTTCGCTGCATCAGATAAAATATACTTGTTAATTATGTTTAACAACATTCTTTCTTAATATTGTTTTTTTTATAATATATTTTATATACAACTGACATTTTAGCGTTCTATGCCATCTTAAGGACCTCACTCTGTTCATTGTTACTCCCACTTTTCAAAACCTATTCTTATTACTTCATCATTAACTAATGGAATTTATTTTATATCTTGTAGAAGTGTGTAAATCTGAACTATTTTGTAATGTTACGAAATTAGGTAAAATTACAAAATTGTTCAAATGTAGATATTCCTCCAAAATGTGAAATAAAATATTAATTACCAATGATGAAATAATTGGAAGGAATTTTGATAAGTAGGAGTAATGATGATACGGAGTAGAACCCCAAAATTTCAGTTAAATAAGGAGTATATTATAAACAAGACAATATTAAGGAAAAACATAGTTTTCATACCTAATTAATATATAATAATATAAATATAAGATAACCTTTCAAAATAATTTTAAATAATACTAAAACATCAAAAAATTACTACTAGGAAAGCTAATTATTAGCTAATCATGTAGTCAGAAGTGCTTCTATTATTTTTTTATTACAATGAGTTTATTTTATTTTTTGACAACAGATATAACATGCATCAGGAGAGATTATGATGAAGATGTTGCAGCTGTCTTCAAAGAAGAAGTTGGTCCGATCAGTGATGCATTCATTGTCTTCAATACCACATACAATAAAATTTCTAATGGAAGGATATTCAATATCACAGAACTTCCTGAGTTGAAATTGCTAAATGAAACTACAGTCGGTCAGTATAAAAGTTCAAACATTACATATATATTAAAGATTTATTCTTCATAATATTTTAACGTGTCAGTTTTTAAGTGATTCAGTGTCCTCTCTTTTTGCATTCTCTGAAAATTTAAAGTGTATTCACTTTAACTGGGTCCCTAATAGTTTTGTATCTTTGCTAAGTAGTCCTTGGAACATTGTTTTCCTAATTATTCCTTTGAACATTGTTTTCCTAATTATTCCTTTGAACATTGTTTTCCTAATATGTAACATAATATGAAAAAAGTTGACACGAGACATCTTTCCTTGAAATCAATTTTATTAAAAACCATACAGAAATAAATTCTTATACTGGTGCACTTATCAACCAATCCAAAGTACTTTTTTTATGGATTCTGATAATAAATCAGATTTTAAGGCAAATTCATGTCAGACACTTTTTTAATCTAATGCGTCCAGAAGGCTTAAATTGCAAAAAAAAAAAAAAATGTAAAAAATGTTTTTTCAGTTCTCAACAGATAAAGAACTTAACCACGGAAAGAACTTAAAATAACTTTATTGGTACAAATGTTACAAACAAACACTACTACTACACTAATACTACAAATAACAAAATAACAACTCTAATGACTAAATGACTGCCTTAGATCTGTAACAGGAGGATATAAATACAATAATGGTGGATAATGGTGTCAGATCTATAGGGTTAGTGCACATTAACTGATGATTTGCGCAAGTTAAGGAACACTATTGTTATTAATAGTATTTAACAACTATTATTATAAACAGCCTACAATGGCTATCGTTATAAACTACATAGTTGTTCCTCTGAACATAAGGCCCATTTAGGTAAACTGAAATGACCACAAAGAAAGTGATCTTTTCTCACTCAAATCATATAATTCTACTTTATCTCTACTGAATGTAATGGCATTAGGCAAGATCAAAAATTTCATTCAACCTGACACTGATATCTCTCATACATCTTTATGTTCAACACATATGAACAAGCAAGGTTCCCACAACCTAACATTCCACCTCCAGGCTACGCCTTTATTCTTCTACTTGCCTAGATCTCATCGGTTAACCCCAATATTCTACCCCTGAATCTACACCAGATTTTAGGGTGTCCAATTAGATGAATTTTCTTTGTCCTCCAACTCTTGTCTACACAAAGTTCGATTGGACAAAATTTTCCCCTTTCAGTTTAGCATCCCCTTCCTATTCCTCTTTTTATGTATATATTTTGGCCTGAGGGCAGATGATTAGAATAGTTCTAGGCTTAAGAGATTAAGTACTTAGTCTTCAGGTGAGTTCTTCTTAGTTTGTAAGAAGTTGGCTTAAATGTTTATGTAACATTGTATTATACAATAAAAAGTAAATCTTCAAATGTTTATTCGATGTAATATCCTTTAATTTGCATATACGGTGTGGAAAATCAAGAAAGAACTACAGAACAAAATTATTTTAGAATCCCTCATCATGATTTGAGTATTTTTGACCAGCCAAAAAGACGAACTAAAATGACTGTCAAGGTCATGGTGATGGTGTATCAATTATGAAGACAGGTTCTTAAGAGAAATTGAATTCTGCAAAAATTTTGTTCTTTAGTTTGTCTATTTTCCATACTATTAAAAGCAGTAAAAATAATTTACAACGGTTTTTGGGAGGACCTTAAAAAGTCCTCAATACAAATTTGTCTTAAAATCTGATTTTCTATTAGAATAAGTAAAGAATGAACTCTATTGGGTTCATTTTTTTAAAGAATAAGAGGAGCCATTGCCAAGATGATTGGGAAAGCTATCTAATTTATTTATAAAAATAAGTTTTTAACTCGGTAATGGTATTGAGGAAGGAGAAAAAAAAAGGTGATTTAATTTATTTATAATGTTTTCATGGCTATAATAACTTTTAGAAAAAAATATTTTTTATAGTTATAAAAAAATAACAAATAATATGAAATATAAAGTTATCTATAATTAGTGATATTTATTTTCAGATTGCATGGAATATTTTTTCCCAACAATGAAAAGGCGGTTAAAATTACTGACCAAGCATAGTCTTATTGGAGGAAGAAAATGAATACACAATAGAAAAAATGTTTTCAATCACAATGTTCACAATTATTATCAATTTTTCTCCATAATAATTTGAAATAAAACTTATATTTTCTGATTCTTGAAACCAATATCTTGTATTATTTTTCATCAAATAAAATATTTGCAGATATTTATTTTACTGGCTGAATTTTCAGACGTTCTTGAATGTTTTTCAGAGACTCCTGCACAATGGAGAGAGAAAAGTGAAGGAAAACTCTCAACAGGTAGAATCAAGCAAATAAAAATCTTTTTCGCTATTTATCCTTTTTAATCCAGTTCACATCATTTTCCCACAAATATTAAATGAAATAACTCAAAAAACACATACAGTTCTTAAATTAAAGAAAAGTTATGTTAAGTTCTTCTTTTCTATTACATGTAAGTTATGAGGTATATTTGTTAGTGGGGTAGCTCATTGAGTAAGGCACTGTGCAGGTATTTTCTTCCTGGCAGCCGGTATGAATTCTGCTGTGACATATAATTATTTATTCTGTTGAATCATTCATTAACCCATCATTAGAGGAAGAACCAGTTGGTTGACCATTATTTGAAGAAATCACCTCCTTCGTCAACCTTTGTTCTAGAAATAGTACTTCTTTACACGGCATTGAACCCATGACAAAGGACATTATTTTTGTTTTAGTACAAGTATTATTTTTTACACACATTTCATCTAGTATGACCATAGGTTTAAATAGCACCAAGGTGATCATTTATCTATTAAGGTTAATTAGTTAAGATATTAAAAATTAATAAATAAATTAAATTACCTCAATATAATTCTGAGGAGAATATTTGAATGTAAAAATATTAGAATAATTATTGGTAAAAATATAGAAATATTTGTTGAAAGTAAATGAAAATGGAGATACAATAATAATAAAAGAATATTAGTATCTTTTCGTTCATAATCCTAGCTCATACAAACTATCATGTAACATTCTTCTAGTTTCTTTGTATTTCTGTCTGTCATTTGCCCTCCCTTCATGTCTTGTAGAATTGTTATGAACCACACCAAGTTATACTTTGAAGTAACAACTCGGGAAGAACAAGAAGAGAAATATCTCAAACTTGTTTAAAAAAGAAATTTGTAGAATAATTGTAGAGTCTGCTCAGGTTTCAGCTTAGCAAGCTTAAAACTGCAGCTACCCCAGTTCGATTCAAGCCTGGGCATTCTTATGTATAAGAAATGGACAGGAAGGGAGTAAACAAAAAAAATAATAGAATCTGTTCAAGGTATTTTTTCAGTTTAATTCTTTTGTTTCTAATCGTTTTAACTTACGCCATTGTCAATAAATATATTTATAACACTGCTTATAAGCCCATCATTGGGCATTAACAAAATAATTATAATTATCTTTTTACTACCTTAAAAAAGGAAACCTGCCCTACTCCCACCTCCCAAAAAAAATTATCTTATATAATTCAAAAATTAGAGATGTTGCATTCTACAAAATCAGAGAATGATAAAAGTACGAGATTTTATTAGTCATAGATTTTTTAGTTAAATGTTATTGGTCCCCTCTCTTGCCCCTCTATAACGCCGGACCTTCAATCCATACAAAAGTAAATATCAAGTCACTCCAGGGAATTGGTAGCATTTAGGCCCAATTAGAGCGGTCAGTTAATCATTGTTGGATCATTGAAAAGTGCTGCGCTGGACCGATAAATCTTGTTAACTTTCTCAGAAGAGACGCTGTACCGCTGTAAATGGTCCGGCAGTAGTGAAAGTTCAAGTATGTGACAACCATCGAAGGTAGTGGGGTACCGAGCTTAGCGCAGTGTCTGTTCTTAAGTCGTCGGGCGACAATCGGCCATGGACAAGGTTGGTATAGTTTGTCCTCATCTTAGTAATTTGTCCAAATAAACAATGTTTTTTATAATTTGTGACGATCAACCCTAGGTAATGTGAACTCTAATAATTCAAAATTCGATTAATTATCATTCACTAATTAATCGCATTTTTTTTTTAATGTTGTGATTTTTCATTCCTAGGTTTTGAAAATACGTTGAGGACATATGCAATTCAATCAAATATTCATCGCAAATATATATATATGTATTTACATATTAATCTCATTATATAAGGATACATTAATTATTTAAGACTCTGGCAGATTGTAATATTTATTAATTAATAAAAAGTTTCTAAAAAAAAATATTCAATTTATTCAGAAACTCCATAGAGATTCACTTCCCCTACAATATTAAGATTTATAGAGGATATATCTTTCCTAACAATGTTACCTTACAGCTGATAAAAACTAAGTTAGTAAGCAATTCCCGAATACCTTAAAAAGGATTTACCAATTTCCTCATTCATTTAAAATATTGAAATTAGTTCGGTACGAGTTAACATTCATTACATAGCCATCTTTGTAGGATATATGGTGTGGTCCTTCAATCTTGTTGACAAGCTAGGATATGTTCGTAATTTTTAGGATAACCCGCTCTTTATATTCTCACTCTTGTAAATAAGGGCATTATTTAGTAATGAAAAACAACAAATGCAATTTCTCAAAGCATTTAGGAAAGATATGTGGTTTGTTAAAAAAATAAAATAAATATTTGCATAAATTTTGGTTTGGACCGAAGAAATGTTTGTAATTGAAAACATGAGTGGATAGAGGTGTTTTGTTACAAATTTAAAGTATTAAAAAATATATAAATAAAGTTTTTATTTATTTTGGGATTGTGAATGTAACGCATAATGAGACAATATTTTGACCGAATTAACCGAAAAAATCAATTTTCGAAAATTCGCTTTATTGTCCTTTTTTTTCACTCAGGTATTTTATTTACAAAAATGAACTGAAAAGTTCTATTAAAAGTCTATTTACTATCACTTTTTTTGTTTTTCCTAAATGGTTTGTTGCTTTTACAAATCTCTAGAATTATGAAAAAAAAAAAGAAGTTCTTTAGCTCACTATCTACACTATTTTTTGATCAAAATTCCCTTTGCTACATTAAAAAAAATAGAATAAGTTGATGTATCATTAACTTCACTTCAGTGCTGGAGAAACAGTAATTGCAATTACTAACATGCAAATTCAGTCGTACTTAATTGCTATTACTTTGGTTCAACTACTAACTGTAATTTTGGAACATAATTACAATAACAGTGGTTCATCAAATAGTTCAAATTAGTAATCAAAATTGTAATTTCATTTACTTGTTTTTTTAATGAAATCAATTTTAACCCAACTCTGCTTGACTGGTTGTAATTTTTAGTACCTAATTTTACTATGATGTATCAATGCAAGTTATTTTAACGGTTTTCAGATATTACTACCTCTGTTGGTTGTTGCAGCAAGTACGTCTTC
Source organism: Halyomorpha halys (assembly GCF_000696795.3). Lineage (NCBI taxonomy): Eukaryota > Metazoa > Arthropoda > Insecta > Hemiptera > Pentatomidae > Halyomorpha > Halyomorpha halys. The sequence continues at coordinate 2,007,787 of NW_027106126.1, read as the reverse complement.
AGTGTGGTGTAATTCGACTAGAACTCCGAAACTAGAGATACTGTAAGTTTTTTGTTTTGTTTTTTAACAAGACTGGATTTATGAATGTTTTATTACTTTTTTTTTATTAACAGCGGATATGTATGCTCAGAAAAAAAAAATAGGTTTAAATATTTCTTTTTGTTTTGATTTTCATCCGAATTCGCTTGTAAAGTTTTAGCATTTTTTAGCTATGTCGAAAGCAATTGGCTTATAAACGAACACATTGCTTCCTGTGGCATGGTGCTAATGATCTCGATCACCTTGAAATGAAACTGAACAATTTATTATAGTTATGATTCATTCTTATTTGTTTTTATTTGTATAACAGTTATATTTTAATGTCACTATAACTTGTATTTACTTAAACAATTTATATTTACATATTAGATGATGTTGATAGCCACTTCAATGGTAATTTCCTATTTGAAAATGAATTTTCTGGTTCTACTGAACTATGTAGATATTTTACTAAGTAATGTTTTACTAAAATCCCATAATCTTAAAAATCATAGCTTCATATTTTATTGTGCAATAAAGCTTTTTAAAAACATTTTTAGATGGGAATATTATTTTTATGTACTGATAAACTGGGGTTACTGTGACCCTACTCAAGTTTGGGACAGACAGTTCTGAATGAATTTAAGTCCATATCACTACCACTATATTTAAGAAACAAGAGGCGTTACTCTTAAAACTTTTAGTTAAAGAGAGACAATCGCACTTTCCAATGGAAAGAAATATAAATATTATTAAATACATTATTCATTATCAATTATTATTCTTTGTTTTATAATGCTTCAAATTAAATATTCGGTAAAATAAAATGTTATCTGAAAATGTAAAGTTAAAAACAAAAAAAAAAAAGAAATATAATTTAAATATGTATTGAGTTGAACTTATGTTTTATTTACAGTATTAATAACGACATCATCCTTTATCTGAGTCTCTCGCCCGGGTAAAATGGCGGGGCCCATCCCATTATTTTCGTAATAACATTAAAATATAAATTTACTATACATTTTTTATTCAACTGTTTTATTGGGCATCTTGAATGCTAGGACCCAAAAAATTTTGACCCTTCTATTTCTTCCTGACGGTGGACCTATTAATAACTTTTATTTTTGTTTTAATCTATCATTGTTGTTAACTCGTCTTTTGGAAACATGTTTTTATTTTTAAGGGATAAGAGATAGGTGGAATTATTTTTAAAAATTTATGCCAAGGAGTAAAAACATTTGTTAATTTAAAAATAATACGAATTAAAAATATTATAGTAGTCATTACTTTCAGTTAGAAATTTCTTTCTTGCGCTTTCTTTCAACACGAAAGCCATATGAATCCCTACAAAGCGGAGGCGAAACGTTGCTAAATAAATAGAATAATAGAATAAAATTTCAAAGAAACTTTTCGTTTCTTCTTGATCGCACCCTCGACCATTACCTTGAGATTCACTTACGGTTATTCATTAATATTATATATAAAATGCATTTATGTTGTATCTAATAACAGAGTGATCTGTATGCTTTGCTTTGTAGCAGAGGTTGCCAACTTTTCTGTACATAAGATCTAATTTTTATCTTATAAGCGTGTCGCGATCGACTTGTTGTCATAGGCGTAGTCAAGGGGGAAGAAGGGATGTGAAAAGCATACTATGTTAATACACTGCGTTTCAGTATCAGATGCATTCCAGCGAGGTATAGGTGCATAAGTAATATATATGCTCAAAAATATTTTTTATTTTTATATCACTTATTAAGTTTCGAGATATAGGCTTATGAAGAAAATAAAGTTCCAGACCCAATTTTGATAGAAGCACTCCATACATTCGTTACCTAAAAAATTTGATTTTCCGACACTTTTTCAAGATAGATTTTTGCTAACTTAAAATGGAATTTAATTTTTTTTATGAAATGCAATATATAAGTTATTGTACTATTTGTTCGTAAATATGAAAATGTTTTTATAAAGCTGCAAAGTATGGCTGATAATTTGGTTTCAATATTTCACTTTGGCGATTTTTTTTTGGGGGGGGGAGGGGTCAGGAAAATGTATTATGAAAGAATAATATGATTACATTTTGCTAATCCATCAATAGCTCGCTGAGTATACATCGCACTGAAATACAGATAAACGGCTTATCTACCAACGTAAAAAACAACAATCATAATTGTTTAAAAGGCCAAAAAACTCACATCCAGGGAAATTAAAAGAATATGGATAATTAATAATTTTTGATCCATAACAAAAATAGGTCTGAAACTATTGCTAGAAAGTAATGTCTTCTACAATCGTTTCAAAGTCCATTGTACACGGAATTCCACCCCAGACATTGCGAGCGATCGACGATCAACCCAAATTGTTGGCCACCCCTGCTTTATAGCAAGTCAATATATTTGGGCAACCACTGCTGGCAAAACAAAGAATTTCTTTCTTCAATAACTTCATAAGTACATTTTTAACAATTACAGAAGTTCTATAGGAAATTAAATGTTCACAGACATTATACTAAGCCACCTGTAATCGTATGATATAAGCCTAGAATAATAAACGTATTCATATTAGTCCCGTCGGCTGGAAAACTTCGTAGCTTTTCATTTGATATTTTATGTTTCTAAGTTCCCTTAGTAATAGCGTTAATTTTTCATTGTAACTCTATACGTGTTTGTACATATGATAGGTACTGTTGTATGATATGTGGTGGATATGTTTGAGTAATTAGGCCGATTTATCAAATGAAATCCATTTTGTACTAGATTACGAATGTCATAAAATAATTTTTTAAATGAATATTAAAGACATTTGATATGAAGGTTGAATTTAGCAGTACCTTTGGCAACAAGGCTAGCTAGTTCATCCCACTCTTTTCCTCAATGCTTCTTTAACCAATTTGAATTAATTATTTTATCCAATTTCGAATAAATTATATCTACTTCCCTCAATAAGATGGTCGTGCTTATCTTTATGAATATGGAATTTATCAATATTTTATTGTCATGTGTCTGTACTCTATCCTTTTCAAAACTGCTAATTATTCTCCCTGAATCTTTGAGCAGTAGTAGTCTTGTTTGAATTTATTGTTGTTTTATCTATTACTTTATTATTTTAAATATTTTAATATTTGTTATATAGGGGGGATTTGTTGATAAAATGAAATAGGGGTTGTGAAATAGAAGGGGGAAAAAAAAAGGAATAAATTGAGAACTTATAGTTAGTTTGTAGACTGGTATTCATTGTAAAAGAAAAGTAAAAGAAAACTGTGAAAAAAAAATGTTATCTTTCTATTATATTATATCATATAAAAATATGTAATTTATACATATAACTTACATGTGTCCTGACACGGATTGATCAGTATGCTGTGTAATGTAGCAACCCGATGTATTTGGGCAGCATGAATGAATAAAGTATTTCTTTCTCTCTCTCTGTTCTCTAATGTTATCTTACACGAATATTTATATAATGAATAATATTTGTGAAAATATATTTAAAATATTAATAATATTTATTAATGAATATTTAGGCGCAATTTACAATTTTTAAAAGATCCTTCTATCCACTAGTATAAATTGTTAAGGTTATTCAATAAAATTATCCAGTGCAATAAAAAAATACATTTATATTAATATGAAACCTAAGAATATTCGATTTAACACAAAATAACTCATTCGGCACAACGACCGTATGCCTCACTCAGTGTTGCCTTCACATTTTTAACAATTATTATCAACTAATGTCACAATACGCTCATTATTAAATATAAATACAAATACTTATAGTATCTGTATTTATCCCCCCATCAGGGATATGAATTAAATAATTAGATTCTTAAAATAAATATATTTGGAGTTTGAGTGAATATGGTTATTATTTATATATTAAAATATGTGAAATGAAATTATAGATAAAAATGTGAAATGTAGCCAATTCTAGCATTTACAGTTCCTACAAGATACTTTTCGATGAATCATCTTTTTGCATTGTATTGTTTTTGGTATTGCTTCGAAAGCAAATCCAAACTTGTGAACGTTAATAGACTCGGATTCCTTCACGGTATATTCTGTACGGTTTAGTGCAAAACTAAAGGACGGAAAAGGAAATACTTGCCATTATTTGTCGACACGCCCTTGAGGAGGTTGCTGGAGGTGGACCAGGTATGTCGCTAACCTTGTTCAATAGGAGATTGCCCATACTAACGTTGCAGGTTTATGTTATTGCAATCGGCTATGTTACCTTATCGTCATTACGTAACTTCATCCGAGCATGGCGCTCATCTACACCATACCGGATTTTGTAAGTGCATCTCCAAACCACCAATTCTATTTCGAGGAGCATAGCTAACCAGCGATCAAGGTTAATGTTGTGAAGAGAGAGAAATGCTTTACATTACACACAATGCTGCCAAAATATTTTGGGTTGCTATAATACACAGTAATTCTACACTAATCAATCAGTTATTCAATATAATATAAATTAATTTTTCTAATTTTTTTCTTATAACTGAATATTACAATATAGTGTTATTTTTATAGCTACATATGATGTACTTTTTTTTTCTTTATCAATTTCTTTTTTTTTTTTTTTTTTTTTTCAAAATCGTTTATATTTTATCCCCTCACATTCCTCTCACTTTTCTCCCTTCTAGTGGCCCATCACAAATATTCAAATATTATTCAAGGTTTATTTAAATTTAATGATTGATCAAATTTTAAATATTATAGAACGTATACATAACAAAAACAAGAGCACAAAGTTATTAATGAAGTAATAATAAATTAAAATAAAATAGTAGATGGTTAAAAACAAATTAAAATACACTTAAAATAAATAAAAAAATTAAAAATACTTAACGGTTCATGACATAAAATCTTGAGTACATTACCATAACAGAGCAACGGCGATGCCTTGAAAAAATGGACCAATCCAGTAATTTGAATGAGTACATATATAAAAATTATAGTTGTTTGATATTCATCAGATCCTTGTCACATTTATTTCTTAAGTACCAAAGATCATGTCCCTTCTTTATGATTTTCTTTGGTTGGCTAAACATTCAAAAAGAGCTCACGAAAAAGATCAGTGTTGATTATCAATAAAACTTAATGTTTTAAATCCACTCTAATTTAAATGTCAATAAATTTTATTTATCTTAGGATTGACAATGATTTTAGAATAATTTACTGTAGCGTAGGTAAAGGAACCGGGAGCAAAGTTCTTGGAAATCCAACTCCACAAAAACAGTGGGAATGATAACGTCCGCAATCCACCGCCACTGTATGATACAAATATTTATATTTTTAAAAAATACATATGCTTTCAAAATTATGAATTTTATTTTAATGATATGCATAAACTTTTATTTAAAAATTAATCAGTTTTAGTTGTTTCTGCCCTGATGTGATGGATGTATATAATTTATCATTACCAATAAGCAATAAACCATCATTTTTCATGTCGACTTCGAACTCTAGTGTTTTAGAATATTACTACAAGATTCTAATCCACAACCGAAACACATAATGGAGCATCGAAGTATTTTTTGCCACAATCCTCTTTGCACTGGTATGTGTAATTATAAAGCTGGAGTTAGGCCACCAATATCCTCCTTTCACTTTAAATTGAGGACGTCTTTTTCATTATAAATTCAAAAATATTTCAAGGAACACGAGAAACGATAATGTGATTTCCGCTATCATTATTTATATTTTGTTTGTAGCTTGAAAATAGCAACTCTTTTATCTTAAGCATTACTCTCACTGTAAATAAATAAGATGTTTTCAATAATATCTTAGCTTTGAATGATATTTATGGGTAGAACACACCTCCCATTTTATCTCTTCTACATTTGTAGCTCATTGTTTGTATCAGTCATCAAAATAAGAATATTAATGTCATCTTATATATTTGAAAAATGGCATTTTGTTACAATTGGCACATTTTCATAGACCCAACTGCAGAAAAAGGGAAGATTGCTATAGCCACTACAATTTCCCTTGTGACACTGTTTATGCATGTGAAGGGCATTTCTATAAAGTAGTCACGATATTATCGCTTTGCTAAAGCTGCTACAAATACTAATTTCAAATAGGCAAGCGTATCAATTAGGATGAATGCAATTCAATAGCGACTAAACTCAAGTTTCATGATTAGGAGCCTTTGCATAAAGAATTGCTGCTACGAAAGCAGCTTCAGTGCTCCCTTTCATGTCATTGTGGATTCAAATCCTGCGCTAATACCCAAAAATTGAATTCAACATGGAAAAGACGATTCAGAAGTTATACTGCATGGTGTTCCAAGATATAAATTGTATACATTTTTAACTGGGTCAAATAAACAAGACCTGATGAAATTGTGATATAGATCGTTAAAATAAAATTCAAGATCAATTTTCAAATTATATTTTATTGAATTAAAATATTTTTAAATTGGACAATCTGTGTTTTTTTTTTTTCTTAAATTCCTCCACCCCATTTAGGAACAATAGGTACTTATTCCACAATAGTATTTCTCCATTAATTTGGGGTTTTGAGTTATCTTCATAATCGTATTCTTTAGGATCTGTCCCTAGAGCAGTAATTAATGCTACGAAATTGATAATTTACTAATCAATAGTATCTTTTTTTTTAAATTCTTTTTTATTTACTTTTTTATTACCCTCTTACTGGTCATAAATATATACATTATTATATACGAGGAGGAGGGGTTATTTACAGGTTACCACCATTTAGAATAGGTTATAACCGTGTTGGGGGGTCAAATTTATATTTCGTAGGACCACCTGAAATAGAAGTCAACCTCAACTCAAACTCTTATCAAAGTTGGTACTCCCTCGGCTATGAACAGCCCTAATCAATAGTATCGTATCCCAGATAATTCAACAGCTATTATTTAATATAACTAATAAGAATAACATTTTCCCTGTTAAAAGCAAAAATATTAGTATTTTCCTTTTCACAATAATAAAAAAATATTATTTTTTCATATAATAATCAATAAAAAGAGAAATAAATAGCATACAATGAGAATAAAAGATAATCATTATTCACAAACAGTTTCTGGACCCAGGGACGAAGATGATCAAGTTTCTTAATTAGGGGGGGTGGAAAGAGACGGAATATAAGTACGAAAAGAGCTGGAGCGTTGCAAATAAGGGTTTGAATAGAATTCTATATCCACTTGAAGTGTAGATAATGAAAGATTTTCAATGTGCAGCAGGTTTATGAAAAGATATCAATTTCGAAAAAGTGTAAGCATATGATGAAGTATTGTACTGCGGAACATCCTATATCTTTGTCATTTATGCATTTACCACTGTGTTCATTGATGGAATATCATCATCCATAGGCCCAGGAAGCTTCTTCCAACCATGTAATTTTTTTTCTCTTTTTTGTGAACTTTCCTTCTTCTGTGGTGAACAAAGAACGAAAAGTATACTGTGAATTTTAATAGAACACGTTATTGATACATCTATTGTTACAAAAAGCGACTCTTTAGAGTCTCTAAAAAAGACTTTCTCTCTTCTAGAAATTAAAAAAAGGCCTACCAACCAAAGGAAGTAGCTGTTACATCACACCTTAAAATAAATTTTATTTCTGACTACTCAGTGAAAATAAGTGTTATTATGATCGAATTGCAACTGGTAAGTAATGAAGGTTAATCAGGTACTACAGGTAATGAAGGTTAATCAGGTACTACAGGTAATGAAGGTTAATCAGGTACCTTCATAGGAAATTATGTATTAGTAAAAAAAGCTGTTTTCATTTTTGCCCAATAGATTAGATAGGTGAACTTTAAATAAAAAAGATTGAATTTTTCTATAGTAATCATCAGAATTTGCTTCTCTAAGGACAATTACATACAAATTTTGTTACAGGATTGCATTTTTATAAAGTGTATACGACAAATCCAAACCAAAACCAAACAAAAAAAAATCGCACAAAAATAAATACATATTTACAATATGCTTAAGAATCGTACAAGAGCCGGGAAGAAAAAAAGGCAGTTATTTCACCCCAATTATTGATTACTTTAATGAAAAGTATGTATAACTACTAGCCAAAACTGATGAGTCTGCCAAGTATAGATAGGGGAATAAAAAATTATGGCTGTTTCAAAACTTTAAAAACAATAATTAATTCGGAGCTCTACATCCTAAAAACTACCAACACTAGAAATTCTAAAAGAACATTATTTAAAGGAGAGTAAATTTGCTGAAGAAAAAAACTGCTTTTTTTTCTTCCCGGCTCTTGTACTACTACCACTATAATGAAGAAACAAAAGGCGATACTCCAAAATCTTTTAGTTAAAGAGAGACAAACGCACTGTTCAATGGAAAGAAACATAAATATTATTAAATGCCTTATTCATTATCTATTATTATTTTTTGTTTTATAATGCTTTAAATTAAATATTCGGTAAAATAAGATGTTATCTGAAAATGTAAAGTTAAAAAAAGAAAGAAATATAATTTAAATATGTATTGAGTTGAACTTTTGTTTTATTTACAGTATTAATAACGACATCCGCCTTTATCTGAGTCCCTCGCTAGGGTAAAATGGCGGGGCCATCCCACTCTTTATTTTATTTTTTATTTTTGTTAATGGCATTAAAATATAGTTATAAAATATAAGTTTATTATAGATTTTTTATTCAACTGTTTTATTGGGCACGTTGAGTGCTCAGACCCCGAAAATTTTGACCCTTCCTATTAATAACTTTATTTTTGTTTTAGTCTATCATTGTTGTTAACTCGTCTTTTGGAACCATATTTTCATTGTTAAGGAATAAGAGATTGGTGAAATCATTTTTAAAAATTTATGCCAAGGAGTAAAAATATTTGTTATTTTTTAAAATTTATTTATTGACATTTATAACTGTATATAAAATACAGCAAACAAATTTGAAGTAAGATCATAATGATATAATACAGCATACAGAGAAACTATCCAGTAGTAGACCTCTAAAAACATTTTACAATATAAGGTCAGGAGGCCATCTTCTTTTCAGGCGCCTCGGAGGATTGCCAGGAATAGAAGAGGAAGCAAGGTTAGAAATTAGTGGGTTTAGGTGGTTAGGGAGTTTATAATGGAGGGAATGATATCGGGTTCGGGCTAGATCGGTTACATAAGGAACATTCAAGTCTTTATGGATTGTTTTATTAGTAACAAAATAAGGAGCATTGCGGATCTTACGAAGGATTTTGGAGTGTAGGGATTGGATACGAGAGGAATTCTTTTATTAAAGTAATAAAAAATTGGGGTGAAATAACTGACTTTTTTTTTCTCTTGGGCTCTTGTACTAGAATGACCGGAACAAGCTTATCTCTCCTTCCCTCTCCTAATATATTAAGATGAAAATTGAACCCAAGGAGATCTCAACGATTCTCATCGATCAAAGGGTGATTGATTAATTAATTTTTTGAAGCCAGAGAGCGCAATAGCTGTGAATGAGTAGGATTAAACAATTTTGACAGTTAAAATGTTCCATTATCCCTTTAAGCCTTAATTGTGGGCCCATGAAATATTGATATTAACATATTAATATTCCATCATCTTGTTGGAAATGCATTCTGTATTTTCTGTTTTCTCATTGAAATCTTTCTCCTCATATATTTTGTATTTACAAAATTTTCCCAAGAAATATTTTATGCAAGGTTTTCATGTCTCATATCGCCTGCGTTTTTGAAAAGAGCAAAGCGAATACTTTTCTGGATAGCATATTTTTTATTTCACCAAATCTGTAAAATTCTTTTTGGATCTAGAAATACTAGAAAACGGAGAGAAACTATCTTTTCAAGTATAAAACGTCTAAACTAAAAGAAAGGATAGAATTTTCCACCATTCTGATATCGCTGTGCAATCATTGGGAAACTGTTATTTGCAAAGATGCTTTGCGCGTAGCGAAACTGATACTTTATGGATCTCCCAAGTCATATTCGACAAGAAGGTAGAAATTCTAATCATTTCTAGCTTTCGTTTTCATGATACAAATCACCGCGGTGAGTGTGTTGTTTGTTCTTTCAATGAGTTAAGAGTGTATTATTAGAAAGCAAATATTGGGAGGGAAAGTTTCAAACAAAACGAATTCTCATACTTTGTTGAAAGGAAAAAAATATTTTGAAGTAAGTACGATGAATTACAAAGAAAATTAAAGTTTTTGACGGGAAAAAAATAAACTTTTTGGTACTGCATGGGAGAGATAGTGAACATGTATCAGACAGGAAGTCACCCGAAAACTAGAAATCTTTTTTTTTTTTTAATATTTATTTATTGCTATTTACAACTATACATTATAATACATTTAGTAAATCTGATCTAAGTTAAATTGGAGTGTTACAGATGTGTAGAGAAACTACCTATTGGTAGCACTCTAATGACATTTTACATTAGCTGGTCTTGTGGCCATATTCTTTTCAGGCGCCTCGGAAGATTGTCTGGAATGGAAGAGGATGCAAGGTTAGAAACTAGGGGGTTAGATCGGTGTGGGGTAGAGTGGGGTTCGGGCTAGATCGATTACATAAGGAACATTAAGGTCTTTATGTATGATTTTATTTGTGACAAAGTAAGGAGCATTGAGAATTTTACGAAGGATTTTGGATTTTAAGAAATAATTTTAAAGTTACATATATACATTTATGGTAAATAGTCATCAATAATTTACAAAAATGTCAGAAATTTCCGTCTAATACTTTACACTAATAAGAAAGTATTCAGATTTTACAATTATGTTAACAAAATGCGTAAATGGAACTTATTTATAAAATATTCACAGTTTAAGCAGAAAAAAAATCATAAACAGCTTCCTGACAAGGTTCTCATTTTCTCCTAATTTTTGTTTAGAATGCTCAAAGCAATGTAATTGTTTCTTTAATTGTCATATCCGTTAAAGTAATGATATGAATAGGGAGGGGAGGGAGGGATGTAAAATTTGTTATTCAGTTGTTGGGCCAAGGTTTCCCGATCCATCATAAAAAAAAAAATTGATTGCATTCTTCAATTTGAATCGCAAATGAAATTTTCTTTTCTTCATACATTTTTTTTTTTTGTTTTTTTTCTGTCAGGGATAAATTCTATGTAGAAAATCTTAAAAATCTTTAATGCGAACACTTCAGACAAGTATTTTAAAAATCCGTTTTGGCGGATGATGAATCGTTTTGAAGAAGATGAAGCCGTTTTGGCACTATATAGTGATAGTTATTTCTCTGCAAGACACTTCGAAAGCTTGGAACGTCGTCTTAATATAGATGTTTGTTATTGATTGAACCTCAAAACCCTACAAAACAGACATTATTAACTGTTAACAAAAAATTTATGTATATTTTTTAAGAGAAAAGAAGAACTTATTTATTTTTTTCACAACTGATTTCGATTTTCAACATACTTGCTCATTTCATTAATCCATTTTAAGAAATTTTATTTTGAAAATTTTGTTATAATATGCATTCATATTATCTTTTGATAAATTATAGTTTAGGAATATACCTTCTGTATCAGTCAACCCAACAAAGTTACACTAACGTACTATACTTTCAGGAGAAGCCCAACGAAAGTTGCAGTTTGGAAGCCAGATCCTTACCCAATCCTAAGGAGCTATGGTGACGAATTGCCAGCAGCCACTGTCTTGACAAACAGTACCTCTTTGCCGAGAAATGTAACAGAGGAAGAAGTTACAAAATCCGAAAACGAAACTATCAGTGAGTCTAGTAACAGCACTGCTATACTTAACACAACTGAAATCAACAACTCTACGAAAGAAGAAGTGTTGGACTCATCACTAGCCAGTAATTTTTTACTCATTTATTTAATTTTAATATATAATTTAACCTTGAAGAATAAATAAAACGTAGGAACTACTACTTATTTACTTATTCCATATTAGAATTACCTACGTGCTTAGCTACTTATTAATTTTAATAATTATTTTTATTAATATAAAATAATTTGAACTTTAAAAAATAATTCTCGATTCTTTTAAAAAATTAAAAACTTCAACTAAGTAAAAAATTCAAACTTTTATCATGCACTAGTTTTAAACAAAGGTTATATGATTCACTTTATATTTTCGTTGAAGATTGCTGTACGAATTTCCAGCGGGCTTATTTCATTAATTTATTAAAAATAGTTTTTATACGATTTTCGTAACAAGATCTGTAAATATTGTAAAAACCATATCATTGTTTTTGATTTAATACAATTGTGTTTAAGTCATTTTGAGCTACTTTTTTTCAACATCACTTGTTCACTTTTACGATGTTTCTATTTTTTAAAAGATACCGCAGGATATACATTTGATGATTAGCAAATTAGACTTCTAAAATTATATGAGAATTAATTTTGTCAACTATGGGTGAGAGCCTCCTCACACCATAACATTATGTAAGGTGTCTCCTTAGTCAAGCAGTTGATGGTATTCTACTTACGTACGAGGGTGAATTTTTTTTTGTTTTATGAATAAATTATTTATTTATTTTTCATAACACATGATGAAAGTTATTTAACCTCTAAAATAAAATCGCCGGAACTCTTGCATTGAGGGCCACGTAGTGTTACAATAATGATAACTCTTAAGTATGAGATTTTTCTATTTATGTTTTAGAGTAAATCCAATAAAAAGAAATAAACAATCTAAAAACAATAATTATAAGAAATCAGGTTTTCTCCTCTTTAATGTAAATTATTTAATGAAGTATATATGGTTTATGTTCAGACCTCGATTTACTTTAGAAAATTTAAATATTAAAGAAATTGAGACATGGGGCAGGAGGGGGCAGCTGGCCCCCTCTCCTCCCCAGAAGTGGAAAAAATTATTAATTTAATAAAAATTAATTTGTTTTCAATAAAATACTAATTGTAATAGCTAATAAAGTACTGCGACTATTATACATAATTATCTTTAATTTTTGATTTCATTCGCCTTTTCAGCGCTGAAATGTCGCAATCTGATTGACTATGGCTTTTTTCACCTAGTTTTGTTCCTGGATACGCTGTTGAGTAGAAAAGCAAATAGTTGTATGGGCGTTGATGACCAATGGGTTTTACGTCCTAAAGTCCCAACGAACAACAGCAACAAATAGTTACATTTACATACATGTAAATTGATTCAAACAAAAAATAGAATAGAGAAAAATAATTGTTTATAAACTTTTCAGTTAAACTTTGCTAGCAGGTAGAAAAGTAAATGTGATATTGCATTTCTTGGCTGTGAAATTTGATATAATAATCACATATAGTGTCAAAGTATATAAATAAGAATATTTGAAAGTTTATTACTATATTATAGTATACTCATAACTCATAACTTTTTTAAATGATTTTTGTGACAACAGTCGTTCGATTTTATATCTCCACAGATTTATTCTGGATCAGCAAAACTCTCTTTTACAATTCGCTAAACCCAAATCGCAGTTATTTCATAAGTAAATAAGCGAACGAATCGTAAAATACAGCCATTATTCAAAAGAAATACTTAATTTTCAGTTCTTACGCTTTTACCTGACAGGTGGTTACGCCAAGATGTCAGAAGTGGGTCAGAACTGTCATCGAAATCATAATATACATTGAATTTAGTAGGAGGTGAAATGTATAAAAAGTTATATGTTTTTCCTTCTTCTCTTAATTCATTCAAAAACATAAGCGATATCATGCCCATACTCATAAAAAATATAAAATTATCAAGAAAGTCTACTCAACACACACAATTGGTAAAGCTACATATTTTATTATGGCTACCTACAAGTAAAAGTGTACGTAATAAGTAATGACGTTAGTCCAATGGAAAATTCAACTACAGTTTATGGTTAAGATTAAGTTATCCGTAAACTTATACTAATCCTTAATTGTACCCACTAAGACCTCGTATCTAGGCCGTACATGAACGAATGTTTTAGGGAGGCTACGAATATTTGGTGGAAAACCATAGATCTGAATAATTTAAGACATGAAAATCGGAAATTGGTTGAACCATCCACTCAAAAAAAAGTTACATATTCAGAAATGAACAGACTAAAAATATTTTTTCAATCTTTTTAGCTCTAGGAATATCAATGTGTAATTTGAGCAATAAAATCTATGAATTGGTTTAATCTTTAGCTAAAAAACAGACATACTGTACACATTTGATATATAATTTTGAGGATCTTGAGCTGGACTTGATCCAAAACATTCACGGTACCTAGTTAAATAATTTGAGCCATTTAAGGTAAAAATCCTACGAGCTCATCGTCGGTTAGATAATAATTACTACTTAAACACTTTATTAACTCTGTTTGTGGCTAAAAGCTGGGTAAAATTTTCAAGAAGATCTGTAAAATTAATTTTATAATGTTTATTGATGACAATACCTTAGTAAGTTAATAGCATCTCATTGAATAATTAACAGCCAAGATCCAACGAAAAAAGACCAATTGGAAAGGTAAAGAACGTAGGATAAGGATCCCATGGCAACCATGGTGCTGTGGAAACTGAACTAAGAATAATGTTTGACCCATGCCTAGTTCAAGGGCTGTCTCAAAAACACAGGGCCCAATCAAGATTCTAAATGGACGTACATGGGATTTAATATTCCCGTCAAAACCTTCTAAACCAAAATCCGCCAACTTAACTTACAGTTTTGAAGCTACTTACTTTGTCAATAAATTTTATTAAACATCCAGTAAGAATTCAAAGGTCGAAATTGAGATTCGTCACTTCTCCATAAAATTATCTTTCTTTCGATACTTCATTATAATTTTTTATATTATTCCATAGAGAACAATACGTGTGTGAGGCGAGATTACGAGGAAGATGTTGCTGCAGTATTTAAGGAAGAAGCTGGACCCTTGGAATCTGCATCACTCGTCTTCAATTCTACCTTTCAGTTCTTGGATGGGAAAATATCCAACGTTACAGAGCTTGTTAATCTACGAGTCCTCAATGAAACGGTAGTGGGTAAGTGTATTATGAAATAAATGTTATAACATAGAAGGTTAGTTTAAATTATCTTAACGTTTGTGAATAAATACGTAGCACAGAAGGAGGAAGCTGGCAGCAATAAACAACGGTATTATAGCGACTGCCTTGTTGCTGTCCTTCAAGGAGGGCGAGAAAAAGAAAAAAAAACCTTATAAATTATTATTATTATTATTTTATTTATTGACATTTACAACTGTATATAAAATATAACAAGCAAATTTGAAGTAAGATCAAAATGATATAATATAGCATGTAGAGAAACTAGAACTCAAAATTTACATTATAAATTAATACTATAAATCAAAAACCCACAACGAGCATTCCTTTATGTTATTTACTTGAAATCTTTTTATTTAAATTATTTTTAAAATTGGGAAAATTTATATAACATAATTATATAATATATATCATCTATGATTTAATTTCTAGACAAAAAATTGTATTTATATGAAATCCAATATTGTCTTTTTTAAAATAAAATATGGATGTTTCGCTGTCCTTCGTTTTCAGGGTTTTATTATCTTGTACAAAAACAAATTATTATTTCACATATTTTCGTTGGTCCCTGTTTCTAATCCATATATTTTGTCACTTTTATAAAACACCTCATCTTGAGCTATCTTCATCGGAAATTGTTGTTTTAAGACGAATGAGGACTAGGAAACGTTGGTTTTCTTATATAAAAACGGATAATAGTGGAGCTCATTTTATAAAAAAACTGTTTTAGAAAGTACATTTCACCGAATATATATATTAAAAAAATTGAGCCTATCCGGTATAGGATTGTAGTACGTAATTCGAAAAATAATGAAAATTATTTTCGATCTTGGTTAACTTATTTTGCTTATACAGTAATTTTTTGTCTAACAGATTGTGGAGCGTATTTGAACCTAAATGAGACGACGGAAACCACGACCAGTACTGACATCAAGACGTAAATAAGGTGAGTTTAATATGAAATGAATATAAGTCAAAATAAAATTTAGTAGCGATTGTTGTTGACGGTTTATTTTGTGTGCTTTTTGTGACTAATTATTATTTAATCTCCACTTGTACCTTTGTACTTATTTATAACTTTCGTTTTAAAAAATGATAATTGTCTAAAGGTCTAAAACTTGGAACAAAAATACAAATTCATATATTTATCCTCTTCTTGGACTTCTCGGGGATACTCAGTTCCCCTGTTCAGTATAATATAACTCACTGTTTGTTTTAAAACACTGTTCCCTGTTTGCTTTTTTGAATTATAATTTTTAACAATATTGGTCATAAAATTAATAAATTTTCATTCAACTTTTACTATAATAGACGATATGGAATCTTAATTTTTCCAGTTCCAGCTTAGGATAATTGGGTAAAGTAATACAGGGTAGTATCGTTTATGGTATGCTCTAGGCTGGTAACTACTTGTTGATCAGTTTTTACTGATTTTATTTTTTATGAAATGATCCTTACAAGTTTTTATATGGGCTATAACCATATAAAGAGTATATGATTACATTCGTTATACTAGAATGTGAATTTTAATGAGTTTTAGAAGAGAGAAGGTATGGGGGGGTAATCACTACTTTTGAACAGTGAGTCTTATTATCTAAGATTTCTCCCATGTGCAGAAGTGAAATGACGGATGAGTAACGACTATCTAAGCCCCTTCGTTGCCTCAATACTTTCCTGGAAACTAATTCAAGGTATAGGTGTACCATTTCTTATTATGGCAACTTATTCAACAGGTTAATAAATCTACAGCAAAATATAACTTCCAGCTGTTTCGAGGTACCAAATGTCGATTGTTTTTGGCCTCCAACTATAGGTAATTTATGCCTTATGTTCACTGAGGTAAAAATGGTACATACTTTCTCGACACCACAGTCAACAGTTCATCCCTTTCCAAAGGAAATGCATTATAGACCAAATAATGCAATTCCTCTTCCTGTTAATGTCTACCGTAGCTTTCAAAAATGGAAACAGTTAGTTTCCTGTACGCCAATTTCATTCTGTGTGGATGATAGGAACCAACTTTGTTTTGGTCATTTCTGACATACGGGAAGATTATCTATAGGTAACCAACGTATTCTAAACTAAGTGAAAGGGAAAAAGAAGATTAATCCCTCCCGGCTGAATTCGAATCGGTGCTGCTATAGTTAGTACCGCTGCTGTAAGTAGACGTCTCGACTGGGCTCGACCTACATTGGATGATGTCTACTAATACATAAATGGAATAAGTGAATAAAAGACAATATGTGAAAGAATAAAGGGATTAGGGAGTAAAATAAGTCATAAACTCTGTTACCGCTCAGTTTCGATACCTCATGGAACACTAGCGGATTGCACCGTCTCATTAGAAGCTCCGAGAAACTGCGTTTACATTAGAAGCCGTGAACACAAAAAAAATCTGGAAGCTGCCGAGGACGATCACGAAAAAGAGAACCTTGGTGATACTCCTGGACGCAGAAAATCTTATGACGCCAGAGGAGCAGGTCACAAAGTTATCAGATCACGTTACAACTTACTTTGCGGTTTTTCTTACTTGCTGTTATTGTCAAGTTGGATCTTCAAGGTCTTTGCCGTCCCTAGGAAGTGCTGCTGGTTGCAAGGTCACTGACTACACGGTATGGGTTGTGTGTTTTCTGTTTCTTAGTTGATTATTTCCCCCCAACAACTCAAGTTAGTCCAGAAATCATTTAATTAAGTATAAGAGCACTATTATTTAAAACAGTAATAAAAAAAATAATCGTGATCGCCTCCTAAGTATTTTAGAAAAAAGCATTCTCCTCGCGATCTAATGTTTTTCGTGTGAAGTTTATTTACATTTCTTCAAAAGGCTTATTCAGTTTAAACCGGTTTGGTAATCCCAAAGAATGTAGAACTGAATAATCAATGACTCTCTCCCATATACAACTCTTCAAGCCGACTGTTCGAACACTGACATCACCCCATTCCTGTCATTACATAATCTGGACACAGCGAAAGTTCAAGAAATCTTCGGGTTATTATAAATACAGGTCAAGGGAGACTGGTCTAGCTGTGAAGCTTCACTGTTCAAATCCTAGTGGGAAGGACTAGAGCCAGGATTTGATTTCCATAACTGCATTTTTATGTTTCTTTCTTGGTTCTTTTTGAGCTACCTAAATTAGTTAATACCATCTTTATGACCAATGTTATCTGTTTAAATTGTGTTATCCTCTATAAGCATGATGTATAATATAATAATAGGATTTCATATATTTTGATTTTGAATGCTGACTTAGTACAGGGTGTAGTCTTGTTATCTTTAATCCAAAGAGGTAAATAAAAGTTTCTACTTCTATTAAAACCAGAATCTTTTTAGCTTTCTTTATAATTTATCTCTTGTACATTAGTTATTTCTTTTGCTAATGTTCAAAAATATAATTTTGTTGTTTTCACGATAATACAGTAAATAAGTAAATATATTTCTTGTCTCATTCGTTCTAGAAGGTCTCTTTCATAAGGGTTGCGAATTTCGGTATTTTGGTATACATAAAGGGTATTCAAGACTCAGTTGTCAGTGAATTTTAGAATTTAGGAATTAAACTCGATATGTCTTAGTATTTGTGAACGAATTTTCTTTTGGTGACGTCAAGTATATAACCTCTAACAGCTCACATAACTCTGAAATCTTCAGCAAAAAGAGGTATTTTCAATGAACAATTTTATATAAATGATTTTTCAGATCTAGGGCGTCATGAAGTTGTAAAAAATATTATGCTAAACGGTGCATAAATTTGAACAAACAAAATCTTTTGAGAATTCATTTTCTTGCAAGAATCCATCATCGTAATTATTTATCCTGGCAGGTACGCGATAGGTCGGCCAAGGATACTCAAAGTATGAGGTATAATTTCAATCTCAAATGTTTTTTGTTTTCAAAAAAGCTGTCAAAAAGCCAGAAAATGTTTGTTTGAGGAATTTGATAATTTACGCCAAAGTGATACAAAATTAGATTCTCATTGATGAATGAACCTCTTTCTAGTAACAATTCCAGGATCAGGGGCGCTTATGAAGAACTTACAACATTGGGCATGAATACCTACCTAGTTTCATTTAGGAATTTTCTGAACTGTTGAAACAAAGGCGTGTTAATCGAGTTTTGTTGTTGTTGATTTTTGCTTAAAGGCGTAAAACCCTTTGGTCATCAACGCCTATGGCATGATAAAATTAATCGAGTTTTAGACACCCCGTATATGTATGTTATATCTTTTTCTTTCCAACTTCCAAACATGATATTTAATACACTAGCTTGTTTTGTATATATTTATACTAAAACATAATAACTGAAGATTTTCTTTCTTTTAACGTGCTAATTTTAGGAACTATTAGTCTGATTTCAACATTTCTTTTCTTATATTGAAGATTATCGCAGTCTAGGCTTTATAGTTAGAAAACATAAATTCTTCTCAATAATTGTCCATTATTTTTTTTTATTCACGATCATTGACTGAATAGTCCCTCCCATTTTCCGGCGTCCTTTAAGAAATATGTTGAAGTAGTCCTTTATAATCTTCCACCTGTGGTATATATGCTTCAGTTCTCGTACGTTTTTGTAATTACTGATGGAACTCTTCAGCTGTCAGAATATAAAATTCTGTTTCCCTCAAAAAAGCGGCCATTCACACTTTCTTTCACTCACACATGCTTCGCTCGTCCTACGAGGCTGAAACACCGTTCAACACCTTGTTTTAATAGAGCTCTACTGTCGGTGGCAACCCCGACAGCCAGTTCATCTACGTAAGCAATTACAACAGATTCAGTCCTCCCCACCTCTGCTCCTCACTTACTCTATCCTTTTAATCAAAGATAAACTCCGACTGTGCGAGCCTGAGGGCATAGCCTAGGGGATAGCCCCTCTCATTGCAGACAACATAAGGATTTTTACAGTGAAACCTGTAGGACTATCTACCTTCAGGACCGTCTGCTAATAAGAGTAGTACCTTTCCTGCAAGTATTTAAGGTGAATAACCCTAAAACTCGCCAATCTTTCAGTCAATTCATCTCCCATCCAGCTTACTTTACCTATTAAGTGCATTGTCATGGCCTTCTGATGTTAAAGTTCCTCACCTTTTAAATTGTTGCTAGTACCTCAACAGATTGATTTTTTTCTATCTTTATTCCAGTAATCAGTCAGATAAGGTAAAAAAGTACTTTTCAAAATGAAAAATCGTTTTGTTAAATTTCTTAGAAGTGTTTTATTGGAGCCCTTCAAGTATTCATCTTCAAGTAAACCATGGGAAAAAAGTCAAGGCATTATATTATTAATATTCTAATTTTTCAGGACCAAGATTAATTTGCAACTGCCTGGAAGCTATCTCTGTTTGAAGATAAGATTTTTGTAATAGTAATTAGATATAACTTTATTGTCCAAAGATGAATTTTCACTACTGAATATGAGATTTAGATGATAATTTCATTGGATTTCAGAAGAAGTATTTAGATTGTTATTAATATTTTACTAAAGACTGTAAAAGTAGATATCCATTATTAATTAATTAAGTAAATAAAGCCACTGCCATAGTTGTGAATTTTGTATCATGTTAAGGTTTAGTATCTTACAGTACTTAATATAGAACTTATTATTATTATTTTTTTTTTTTAATCAATAAATAAAACTAAAATAAGTTCATTTAAATTATGTAAATATAGTTGTAAATATTAAATAGTATAAGTTAATAATGAAATGAAATAGCCTTTTTTTTAAAGTTAATAATGTATATTTATAAAAATGTTAAGAAGCTATAGTCAACATTTTGTATATTCAGTCTCTATAGTTAGTATAGCTATCAACATTTTTTGTATGTTATTCTCTCATATAAAATAAAAAGTAATGATCTAGAACCTCTTTTGTCTCGCATTTACTATCTTTTAGATTTTCACTGAATAGAACACAGGTGAGGAAGTAGCAGGGCCTGTCTCCATAGGCAGGTATCAGAGCAGTTTATTTTCTAGCCAATAATTGGTGAGTACAGGCTGGCAGACTGCTTTGCACACATTATTTCGTCATTTAATATTTAACTATGTGTTGTATTTCCTGTTTTTTTTTCTAGTTTTTCCTCAAAGACTGTTTAATTTAATACATAGCATTTACTCTTATCATAGTTCTAAGAGTATACATAACAGTATATTTCCATCCATTTCTTAAAAGGATCCTTCTAAAGTTGATAGTAGTCTTTTGTACAAAGATCAATACCTTCAACTCAAGGCGAAACATTGAACCCTTTTGAATATACTAGTAATTAGTGTGTCTGGACTGTTAAATCAGAATATGAGGAAAGCAAAACAGGAAGAACGCTAGAGGCTCTCCTTTTTAATTCAGTGGTATATCTATATATATTCTACAGGTTTGGCAAAGAATACCTGAGCAAATCTTTCAAAAGAAATATTATAGGAGTAGATGAAATATTGTAATAAGAATCCAGTATAAACTCCTCTCCCACATTAGGGACTCCTATATCACTTTTAAAACATTTACTTACTGCAAGTAAACAAGTATATCAAACAGAATTCACATTTTTTAACCACATATTTTATTAATAACCCTTCATAAAACCTTCAGCCTCTAAGGCAGTGGTTCCCAACCGGAGTTCCAGATAATTTTTAAAATAATTTAGGAATGGGTCATCCCACGTGAACTCGATACAGTTTTGAACCTCATCATCTAAGATTTTTTTTCAATTTTGCATATGTTTTATGTAGGTATCCTAGTCCTAAGCATTTGTTGAAAATAAGGCATTTGACACTGTATTTGTATAAAATGATAATTTAAGGGTTACCCCATTTATCTACTTCTACCAAAAGGGTTCCACCATTTTTCTACTAGTATCAAGTGGTTTCCAAGAAATTAATTTCCTAGTAGGTAATTTGTATCTTTTCTTTTCTTTTTTTAATTATTGCAAGGAAATATTTGGAGCTAAATTATTCCAGAAGAATTTCAACAATTAGAACTTCAATTTTGAAATTTAAAGCCTAGAGTTTCTTCACGTTCCTTCTCAAAATTGATAATCAATAATTGTAACAGTTTGAGTTTTCATTTCAATATTAAACATTGAACATAGAACTTTAAACAATGTTCAACTTTAAATAATAATTGTTGATTAAGGAATTAATAATCGATTATTAAATATGTTCAAAATTTATTAATACAAAATATGGCAACAGAAATATTGCAACCAGATGCTTAAATTTCTATGTAAGAAACTGCTTTGAAGAATTTCTTTACTTATAATAAAAATCAAGAACTTGGCCACCTTTTCATTTCAAGAAAATGAACCTCTTCTTATCATACCAACTTTAAGGAGAGACAACAGAAATTGGTCTAATGAAGAAAAAGGATCCCTTTCTGAAATAGACACAAGATAAAATAAATCGAAAACAAAATTGAACAAACTCCAAAAAAAGTTTCCATTGGTATGTATGTATGAGGCAATTTGTTTGAAAATGTTTTTACTTTAATGCACTACACCACCTGGCAAAACCACATTGCGTCACAATTCAGTGTAAAAGTGTCTCAATTTAAACCCCCAAGAAGTTACCTAGGCCAAATAGGACACAATCATTTGTTTTTAGTGTCACTTGTAAAATGTTCGAGCCTCTATAACTAATCGTATCATTTGAGCCGTTGAGAGTAAAAGTAGTGTACTGTTTTCATCAAAATTGATTTTTGTAAAAAAAAAAAAAATGATTATTTAATTAATTACTGAGTGCATTAATTTAAAATGCTTCTAAATATTTAGAAATGCTTTTGACCGACCAATTCTAAAAGAAAAAAAGCTGTTGTTTTTTTAATTGCATTTTATTGAACTTCTCCTTAAGTTTTAAATATCTACAGGTTTGAATTACACCACTTTTGTACTCAGGGGCTTGTATAATATTAGATCTATTTCATTAGTACACAATGATTTTTGAAATTCTTTTAAACTACTGTAGAAAGTACGTCAAAATTAGCTAATACCCCAAAACAGGCACTAGTATAATGTTTCAAATTAAAAAAAAAAAACAAAAAAAAAAACATAAGGTACAGTAAGATATGAGACTAAATGTATAAACATGAAATAATATAGAATTGATAACCTAAAATATTAGTTCAAAAGAATGTGAAAAAAAAGTATAATTAATATTGGAAGATTATTAATTGACCGTATAATTATTTACTACAAAAAAAAAGAGTATAATTATTTACTACAAAAAAAAAAAAAAAAAAAATTCCTGTGAAGGTTTTGACCAAAAAAAAAAAAAAAAATAGGCTCAATAAAAATAGTATAATTACTTACTATTTGAGTTTTTTTTACTGCACCCGGACCATATTCCATTCATATAATTAATATTATTTTCTCTTTGTGAATATGTGAGACATATAACTATTTTGGATAGCATGATTTGTTTACACTATCATCAGTACTCTTGTAAAACAAAACTACTTTCATTCTAGTGCTCATTGGTAAATAAAATAATTAAAAATTATAATTAAATATACAGTATTAGAAAAAAGGAGGTATCCAACCCAGCCCTCAGACAATAAACATTTTTAGAATTGTGAAGGGGGTTTTTTTTCGAATACTTAAGTGATGTG
This sequence comes from Halyomorpha halys, assembly GCF_000696795.3. Lineage (NCBI taxonomy): Eukaryota > Metazoa > Arthropoda > Insecta > Hemiptera > Pentatomidae > Halyomorpha > Halyomorpha halys. Next base: position 1,984,240 of record NW_027106126.1, on the reverse strand, counting down.
ATTGAAGGTGGCTAAAGAAAGCTTGGGTATAAGGGCTCCTCAGAGAACCTTAGTCAAATCCAGGCATCTCCACCAAACAGTGGAAAACATCTGAGATGGGTATTTTGTTGCATTAGGAGCATAGCTCAAAACTCAGGGGCAGTTTAATGGTGATTTATCAATACTGAAAATGTGTAAATTGATCATCAGATTGAGTTGTGGCCATCAGTCGGCAATCAGCCAGTCCTCAGCTCGTTGTTACTTGTCTTCCAGAATTGTTGGTGTGTATCACAAATAGTGGGCTTGCTGCTATCCTAATAACTCCAAGGGTTGGTACAATGTATCTCATGTTCCATCCTTCTCTAAGTCTAGCCTTAATACAGATGAACCATTATCTATGACTAGAATTGATTAAGGACCTTAGTTGATGACAACAAAGTGTAGTTGAAATATTAAAAATGTTAAGAGGTACAAAAACCTATTAACAGTGGAGGAAAGGCAAGTTCAGTAAAGCAGTCTCATGACAAATGAGCAATTATTTCCTCCTCTTTTGATCCTGAAGGGAGTATTTGAATACAAATAGTCCCTGCCTACACTGGACTAGTCAAATTATCCATGCAAACAGACATATTATTCATAATCGGCCTTTAAAAACAGAAATATCAAGTGTCCATTTTATTTATTTAGTTTTTTTTTTGTTTTTTTGCTGTTAAGTGCATAAGTTAAAGTAATAAATAGTCAGTGTTGGTAGGGCAGAAGATACAAGATTGGAATTAAAAATTAATACTGATAAGATTTAAAATTAAAAGAAGGGCATTAAAGATAATAGTAAAGATAACAGATAACTACTGTTACAGTTGTCAATATAGTAACTAAACATTTACCTTTATCTTTATTTTCCTTTTTTCCCTATCCATTAGTACTCCTTCCATTTTCAAGATCATCCATTTCACAAATATCTCCTGAAATTGTGAAAATATCTTTTGAAGATGCTGGTTTACTACGGAATAATAAAAAGATTCGGGAATAAGAAATTTTCTTCCTCTGTTGTTCTGTAAAATCATTAATTAAAATAATAGCATATTTACAAAGTGGTCTATTAGGCAAATGGACTAATAAGTAATGAATATATTTATAATTTTAATAGTAAATTTTGTTTGTAGAATATATATGTTTTTATATTACTTAGTTATAAAATGGTTTATTACTTTTTATGCATTATTGTATATTTATTATACAAATGTTCTTAAAATGTTGATTGATATCATTTTTTGGTCTCTACCAAAAATTTTCAAATAAAATCATAGAAATAATGGAAGAATAATGAATCAGAATAATGAATGTTTAACAAAATCTCTTGAATAAATTCTTCAAAATGTCCTTGGAAATCAAAGTGTTATAAAATGAAAATTTATGATAGCATATATTATTTTACACTGACAAATAAAAAATTGATATAACCATTGAGAAGGGGACAGCAGACAGCAGACATAAAAAAAATAGCTTATGTTTGAATTTGAAAGTTCTGTTTATTTAAGTATACACCTATTTGCACAAGAATGTTTTATTTGAATTTGATGAAACAATAATTATCATGATTTATTGAGAATGAGCATATGTTTTTCCCAACCAACTGATCATTTTTTTTAACACAACTACCAAGTAAAAATTATTTTACTTTTTTGCTTTACCTTTTTTTGCTAATGTAAAGTCTCTAATACAGACTGCTGTTTCATCAATCGATGATTGTGTTCCAAACATTTCTTCTGATGACATTATTTTTTTTATAAATGAGATTCTATGCCGCTCCTTTTTTTTTTTCTTTTTCATTCCTGACATAAGCAGTGGAACAAAACCAAGCAAACTAAAAACAAAAATCATTTAAATTTTTAAGATCTATACTTATTTTTTAATATTTAAGAGCATCTTATATCAAACTTTAAAAAATACATATGCAAAGTTCAAAGATATAATTTAATAATACCTCATGATGGCACCCTGGCTGAGCCCACCATATATAACAAATACTGTTGCAATCACAAGCAGAAATAAGACTACTGCAATCTGTAAATTAGAATTATGTATTTCACAAAAATATATGTATAATATATACAACATATAAAAATATTTTTCAACATTTTATTAATAGCAAATATTCTTTTTATTGTAATGAATTTTGTTTGTTTATTTTTTTAATAGCAGACCTTTGGTGTAAAATAATTTTACACCATTTGGAGTTCAAAAACTATTTTTTAAATTTAAATCATTAAAAGTTTAACACTAATTAAAATCTGACTCATAGTAATAACAGGGAATTTAAAATTATCAATTTCTAATCCTTAATAATTCATGGGTAGTTCTTCAAGTTTTATTCAGTTGCAGAGTTTCTTAAGAATGAACGACCATTCATTCTCACATTAACCTTCTAATTATTAATTGCTATATAATTATAAAATATATCGATGGTACTGGTTTTTATGCAATAAGTCTAAAACAAAAGGTGACTACCATTTTCTGAGTATCTTTTAAATATTGGTGTAAAAGATAATTTGAATTTTAGATGAAACATACCAATCACTATAACATTTTTTACCTTTGTTACACAATTTCTAGTCACTCCCTTGCCCATTTAAAAAATGCCCACCAATATACTCTCACAAAAGAATATTTTGTGCTGAATAGTAATCAGGATAAACTAGAAGGAAGGAGGAAACAGGTAATATCTTTTGTTACCTCCTTTAACCAGTTGGCTCCAGGACATGAAAAAGAATGTAAAGTATGTGAGCATTTTTATTGACCCCTGGGTTTTACAGCTTCTTAATAGGTATGTATTGTTAGTTATTTTTATCACTAAATGTCTCTGATGTTTCTGAGTAAAGTATGTGATAACATTTATAATTTGATCTTGAGGGAGGAGGAAAGAAGCGCCAAAGAGGCCAGCAGATAAGGAAGAAACTGAAGAGGTCGGTTACATTTCCGGACACTAGTTGAAATAAGAATTAGAATAAGTATGGATATGTAGCGACACGCTACCTGCTTGTCTATACTGTAAGTACAGCCACCAAAATCCACCAAGGCTCGGCATGGCGCCAACCTACCACCTAACATGGGAACTACCACTAGTGACAAGCAAAGCCGTATATTAAAATGTATGCTATTCATTGCAAATACCTTAATTGTAACATGTATATAACTATATCAGAGATAGTAATATATATATAAATGTATCATTTGAATAAATAAAGATTCCAATAGAATCTACTGAAAGCTAACATCTTACACATACCTCTCGAAGGCGTTTAGTGACTCAGAGACAAGAGTAGGCAAAATTTGAAAATCTTCGCGTTGAAGCTCGCTTCACTTTAACCCTAATGCCTATTAAAGGAATATATGATATCTTTAAGGAGGATCCTCACCCCTAAGTGTTCATAATCAAATCCACATTGAACCAACACACTAGAACACCAGATAAGAATCTCAAGGTTCACCTTCAAGTTCCGTTGGTAGATAAACATAGTTACCACATCGAATAATGTAACCATACATAGAATATTTTAATTTAATTTGTTTTGTGTTATAGAGAGTTCAGAAAATAAAAAATATAGTATCTTTAGATTAATGATTTATTATAGTGATTGTTTGAGAATGGTTTATTTCTTTATTAACACATACAATTTTGATCCAAATATACTCTCAATTTTTATTTTAAAAAACTCTTCAACGGTTTTGCCCTCAGACCATTTTCAAGGAGACAACCTAGAATATTGATGTCATATTCTTTAAAATCTTTTCTACAGGCTATTTGCCCATGTCATATATAACTTTTTATATTTTAAATCTAAAACTTTTTTAAATAAATAATCTTCTCTTTTTCCACTTACAAACATCATTTATAGCAGTAATCTTTAGAAGATAAGGGCATTTTAGTGCCTAATGTTTGGAAATGTATATTGATTATACTTTCTCTGCCTTCTATGCAATTCTCCTCTTTCCTCAACCTTTAATCCTTTCGCAGGACTCAGCCAATGGCTACCCTCTGGGCCTACATACCCCTTTGTATCCTCAGATATAGTTCCCGGTAGAACGAAAGTTACCCGATGGCTGGCAACCCTCCCGGCTTATATTCTTTTTTGTACCTACAGGAATAGTACCCTGCAAGACGAGGTTACCATTACTGGAGAAATTACAGCCGCATTCGTAAGTATCTCCCTAAACAACAACCTTATCTTAATTGAACAAGCATTGTCGAGGTCTTCTGGTCTAGAGTAGGGATGGGATATCGATATCGATATCCTAGAGTGCATAATATTATCAATTGGAGTCGGATACAATACAACCACCTCGATAAACAGAATAAAAGGAATTAATAAAGTACTGTAATTGAAGTAGTGATAGTCAATACCTAAAAAAAAGGTAAGGTGAAAATAAAATAATAATACACTTAATTTATTAGTATAGATGTATCTGCACTATTTTTTTTTATTGGATTCAAAATTGTTTTAGAGAACATTTTAATTATACTCCAACATCATACAACGACCTCCCTACTGGAGTTATAGCGTGGGGTTTCATCCATAAATGGTGCGTAGTAAAGTTCTTTCACTAAAAAAAAATTGCTAGAAACGTGGTAAAAATGCTTTCAAGTATGTGACTTTGTTACAAAATCTACGTGCCCAGGTCCTCCATAAAATTTTCTGTCATTTATATACTAGCTTTAATTTACTTTATTAAAATGTATTTCCTCCGTTTAGTTTGTTTGTTTAATTAAATTAAGGAGTTATAGTTTTGGTATTTAAGTTAACTTTTAATTTATATTTAATTTTTAATATATAGAATTATATTTTCCGTTTTATTAGTAAAGCAATATTTATTCATTTTTACAAATTAATTAACATTCTAAGCTACCTTAATAACTTAGAAGTTAATATCAATATATTTTAAATCATCGCTGAGGATCAAGTCCATTCAGTTACTTTGAAACGTAATTCAATCATTATTAGATCCTTTGCCCTACTATTATTTCAATATTCATCGTCTACTGAACATGTAGGAATAACGTTTTTACATGTTACTTATTTTTCAAAAAGGCGAGACGTATAGGTTTTATTGTTTATGTGAAATTAATTTTTGTTTGCTTTGTTCATTGAATGTTTGCAGCTACCTTTGTAAATTGTAGTTAGTTTCATAGACTGTAAAAAAGGATGTCAGAAGTTAGATCATAACGAAACAGGCGTGTGGTTGACTATCATTTTACAATTTAGTTAGAGTGACTATGAATATATAGTGTAGGTCTAATGAAAGTTTTAGTCAAGCACAATCGTTTCGAAAAAATTGAAACTGTAACTGAAGTATTCTTAATCAAACATACGATTACTTTTTCGATTTCAATCTCCATCAATTGGTATCTTTTACTTTTGTATAACTAATATTGATTGCTATATCAATAATGCTAAAGAAAAGTTTAGAATTACTTGGCATTGAGACGGAATATCGCCGGCAGGCCACCTCTCGTATCCCATTCTAGTTCCCATTTTGCAATAATGTCTTTCTAAAAGTAACCTCACTGTTTTCAGCCACTATTTTGTATAGTACTGCCAGGCTCACTAAAAGAAGTTTATGCTAATAGCTGGAAAGAAATACTGAGATATCCTCCAAGGAACGTCCTTGAACTCACTACCTGATTGCTTAAAAAGATAGCTTGGAGCACATCCTTGATTTTGTGGTATGGGTTTCGATTATTCTGAGGTCACGGGTTAAGGTCATTGAAGAAGTTTTCATGACCAATCGTTTAACTTTTTTTTTTTTTAACTTCACGTTAAATTTAACAAACTTAAGAACTAACTTCAGTTGTGGATGGCTCCAAATTGTGTGAAATAGGAACACCTGAAATTCCTTTATAAGGAGAAGTCACAATTGGCTCCGAGTTTTTTGACCAAGTAATTTGATATTTTTCTCTCTAGAAAGGCCTCATGAAGTAGGGATAAGATAAATTTAATTATTCGATGAATAAATAATATTTGTCTCTCTACAACTACATTACATTGCTGAAGAATTCTCTTGAAGTTGGAAAATTTCAATGAAACCATATGAATCATTTTAAATGCATGCGTTAACGAATATGAAAATGAGATGGAAGGAATTCAGTAAATTTTGACAAAAACTAATGATAAATTCCTATCTCATGTTCAGAGCCAATGAGACTAACGGATTGGATAATTTTATCAAGATGGGGATAAATAGAATATCTTGCCTATACAAATTATTAAAAGAATAGTAACAACAGTTTAAAACTCTAAGTAAGCCTGTTTTAAATAGTTCATTCTATGGGGTCTATTAAATACTTAATCAGTAGGGCCAGCACAAAATCCTTTCTAAATTTCAGTAAAAATTTTGGTCAAGCTGGATATATATTACATATAATATACTTTCGGGGAGTTTATAAGAGGTAGTTGACCCATAAAAATTGCTAAATTGCATTTTTATTTATTATTATTATTGTAAAAATCTTTCATTCATGCCATTTTTCAATATTCATTCAGGCGCTTTATAAATATTGCTCGATTATCTTAAAGTCTCCTCTTCCCGTTTTAAGCTAATATTTCAAATGAGGTATAGGACCATCACTCTCCAGGGGTCTTAGCGGGGCAGGTCCAGCGGGGAAGGATTGCCTTTATGTTTGTGTTATGATCTCCTCTTACTTAGTTTCAATTTTAAAAATTATATAAAATTCAAAAAGATATGAAATATTATTCATAAAAAGAAATTAAATTTTTAAACGAAAAAGAAACCTACCTACAGAGATGCTAGGGGAATATATCTGGGAAAATAAAGTAACAAAGATGAGTTGATGACTGTTTGGTTTTACGCCCTGAAGCTCTAACAAACAACAACCTACCTACATTCAATTTCAACTCCCATTTTCTATCTTATATTAAATTTATTGGAACTGTAAGCTGTGATATTCTGTTAAATATTCTCATTTCCTTCAAAAAACTTACCTCAATAGTGAGTTCATCAGTGAACTTCATCTTTTTGTACAGAAATTTATATAATAAAATTTTATTTATAATATTATTTTATATAAAATAAACTAGTGAATAAGATAGGTGGTTAGGAATGCAAATCAAGTAAACATGATTGTATATATAATATATTTTTCTTTTGTATATAATATATGTGAATAAATAAAGTGTAAATAGTTACATCAAATGTTATATTATTGTAATTCTTTTAAAACAAATAAATCATATTGCTCAGTGTATATTAATGATCCCAGCAACCGATTATTACACTAAAATTATTTAAAACCATGTTCCATTTAGAGATTATGATGCAGATTGAGTTTCTGGTTGTGGTTCTTGGGGACGTTCATTTTCTACATTCATGTTTTCAGCTTCAATGTTTGGTTCTGAAGCAACATCCAATTGCATATCATTCACTACCTCCAATATTTTCAATTTAGCTTCCGCAATCTTGGCTTCTGGTAGTTTTTTTATTTGTTCAGCAATGCTTTGCATGAAATAATCAACACTATCACCGCGTCTTTGACCACGTCCTAGTGGATGTTGGCCCACAATTTTTGATTTCTTATGGCCAGCTACCTCATCAAATCGTGCCTGGCGAATGGTTTCTTCAGGAGCATTTTGTTCAGTCTCGACCCTACCTTCTTCGATATCAGGGCTGGTTTCTGGGGGCGGCAGGTGAAATATTCCTTTATTGTACCTTGAATCTCTACATGGTTGTTCTCTCCTAGGATTAAAGTGCATCCTTAAAAAAAAAAAACTGTTAGTATGAATGAAATATAGTAAATTAAAATTAAATGCTTAAAAATGAATATTAAATACGTACCAATATGGACTACAGGCATCCTTACGCATCTTTTTAAAGCAATGTTTGCACTTTTCTTTATTACCCTTGGATTTAAAATGTTTTCCCTTTTTACATTTGAATTTTTCCTTGCACATCCCACCTGCAAAATAAATCCTATTTTAATAAAGTTATATAGAACATAAAACTGTATTAAAATATTTAAAACTAAATTTTAATATTAGTATTAAATCTTGACATAACTATAGTCAATTTACAAATAATAATAATTATAATAAAAATTGTCCATTAGATCACATAAATTAGTTTGATAATCAAATAACAATAACACCAAGCAGAATGGATAAATGAACTTTGAGATCTTAATGAGATTTCAGCAAATCAATATTCATACTTGAACAATAAATTACCTTTGTTATTTTATCAGCCATATATGTTATGTTGCAATCAGATTAATTTTTAATCAAAATTGAGCTTATTTTCATCCTAAATTATTTTGTAATGAAGTGTAGATAGTTGACCACAGATTAAGAATTGGAGAAGTTTGTCGGGGGTGCAGTCAGCAAAGAAAAACATAAATAAACAAAATAATATTTATATATTTTATGCCGACGTTTCAACCTGAGTTTCAGGTCTTCATCAGGGCTGTAGAACAAAAGAGATAACATCAACATTTAGAGAAACATAAAATTCAAAAGGAATAGTATAAAAACAAATTTGGAATTATACAAAATATTGAATTGAATCATAAATGATAAAAAATTGATAACTGATAATTGAATAGGTCAACTATCTACACCTCATTATAAATATCTTCTTACCTACATGATATTATATTTCATCTTTCACTGTTTTCAATCTATTACCGTCTAATTCCACGATTATCAATCAATTTTTTTTTCTATTCAATTATCAGTTATCAATTTTTTATCATTTATGATTCAATTCAATATTTTTTATAATTCCAAATTTGTTTGTATACTATTCCTTTTCAATTTTATGTTCCTCTAAATGTTGGTGTTATCTCTTTTGTTCTACAGCCCTGATGAAGACCTGAAACTCAGGTCGAAACGTCGGCATAAAATAAATAAATATTGTTTTGTTTATTTATGTTGTTCTTTGCTGACCGCACCCCATGACAAAGTTCTCCGATCATTAATAAATTATTTTGTGCCTGCATAGCTGATAATCATGTTACTAAAATACTAAGTATAAATTTTATTAGTACATTTCATATTTTATTTGATAAAGATGCAATTATGTCTTCAAAAAAGCAAAAAATTAGCAGAAAATAATTAATTAAAAATATATATTTCGCACATCTCCAATGAAAGAGGCACAACTCAAAATTTTTAATGCTAAAATTTGTAATAGTTAAACCCCTCTAACCCTTGGGCATACCCAAGATCAAAACTACAAAGAAGCAAGCCATAGTCAATCATGTTGTGACTTTTCAGCACAAAAAAGGTGAATGAAACCAAAATTTTAAGAAAATAACATATAATTGTCACATAGCATTATTAGTTATTTTATTTACAAGTATTATATGCTAGAAAAATAATTATTAAATTAATAATTTTTTCACTTCTAGGGGGGGGGTGGCAGCTGTCATCTCCTGCCCCCCGCTGAGTATGCCCATGCCCGTAACAGCCCAAAGAGCACCCCAAGCTACCCTCAAATATTAGTCAATAGGCACAATAGTTGAAAATAATTAATTTAAAATATACATTTTGCACATCCACAATGAAAAAGGCACAACTCAAACATTTTAATGTTAAAAGCTTTAATAGTTGAACCCACCAACACAATATTTGTCCTACCACCATTTGCTAAAGGAAACATTAACATCATTCTATGTAGAAGTAGCATGTATGTAAAGTTAATATTAACAACAAAATATTTTTAAATAGTGTTCCTTTCATTCTGGATGTGTGCATTCAAATTTGTGAATGTGCGTTTTAATTTATTGATAAAAACATTCCATAATAGTTTATTAACATAAATAAAGACTGAAAAAGTCTCTTTTCCTTAAATGACAAAAATTGTATTCAAGAAAATAAATATTTCAAAACTAGACAACTTAAACATATTTCTAGTAACAATGTAGATTTTTGAATAGCGGTTCAAGATTTGAAAAGGAATGCCCCTTATTCACATAGTTCTTTATTTATTTATTTTTTTAAGACTGAAATAAATTTATCACTATTATTGTTCTTATATTAACTGCGAGAAATTTTTATTTCTAATAACAGAAATAATGTTTTGTTTTTTTTTATGAGGAGAAAGGAGATTCGCCAACAAAAAGATAAAAGTTGGTAGGAGGGAGAGATGTGGGGATAGCTGATGTAGCTTCAGTGCAAGGTCTTACCACTGCTCAGTAGGCAAAGTGGGGATTTGCAGTTCATTATATAACTTGGTGGTCATTACTTCAAATCATAAATTTTTAACCGCAGGCTATTTCAGAGTTATGAAAGAGTTTATCCTCTTAAGTTAACAATTCGATTAGTTTTAAATTCATAATTGATAATATAGAAATTTCTTGATGTTCATTTCATTAATAATTCTGGTGAATATTTTGAGAATAATTACTGGATAGAAATTATATAAAAATACCCCCATTTTTGTTATCAAATAGTTTTATCTTCAACGTAAATGAGATAGATCATGTATGTTAAGAAAACAAATGGACTGTTGCAATTATTTCTTAACAGCTATCTTATATAGAAAAAAATTCTTAGGTCGGTATTGTAGTTGAAAATTATGTTTTCCAAATCAAGTATTACTAATTTAAAAAAAAAAAATCATAACATACCATCACGGGGTGGTGCTGGGGTTTCATCGCCAGGATTCGCTGTAGCCTCCTGTTCATCACCGATCTGAACTTTGTCGATACCTTCGACCAGAGATTCGTCTTCGCTTTCGCTGGAACTGGAAGAAGAAGAAGAGGAAGACCGTCCATGATGTTTCTTGTGCTTTTTGTGCCCATGATGCATCTTATGGTGCATTTTGTGAAACATATGAGGGTGAATTTTGTGATGTCCCATCTTGTGTGGCATATGTGGCCACATTTCATGCGGCTTAGGCATGTGGTGCCACATTTCGTGCGGTTTAGGCATCATGTGGTGCCACATTCCATGCATCCCATGAAACATTGGTGGAGGAGGCCCCCCGTGTTTCTTGTGCATTCTCTTAAACATTTTGTGGATATGCATGATTCACACTGGAGAGGTTTCTGGAGCGCTTCGTGTCCTTCTTCAGTCGTGTTGCTGCCAGAACTGTCGACCGCAGCGGTGAGAAAGTGCGGTCGCTGACTACAGCGCATGCGCGGCCGACCGCGCGGTTCGCTGCGGCGTAGAAGGTTGACCTCGATGTATTGTTCGAGATTATTTACCTCTTAGTGCTTGCAGCAACATGGTGCAATATTGCGAAAAGTTTTGAAATATTACAATATTTATCGAAAATTAATGCAAAACTGCTAAGTAATTTTAGAGGCATATGTTCTACATTGTTGGATAATTATCCACTATTTTAATAGATATTCATTTTAGGAGATTCTTACTTCTATTGCTAAATTGCTTTGAATTGAGTGCATCCACTTTTTTCCTTCAATTTTCAAATACTTTGATTGGAATTTAATTTTTTTATTTTGTTTATTTCATTCATAACAAATATTTTGAAACATAAACTTGCCTCCCCTGTTATGACTGAGCTACTTCTTGAAATAAACTTCAAGATAATGTTATTCTGTCGATTTATATAGAACTAATCGTTGCCTAGTCGTTTTCTTATAATTACGGAGAGATCGTAGGTAGAATAATTTTAATTATGAAAATATAACAGATAAATATCCTATTAATTTTTTTATTTTTTAAGGTTAAAACAAACTTCCAAATATAATATAAACTATTCTTTACTTTGCTTGTACGACATTTCGAGACAATTATCCCAAACTCAAGCACCATTGCATTCACAAATTTGTCATTTTTTCAATTTCCATTTTGAAATCATTCCATCTATACACTTATTAAAATTCTAATAACTAGTAAAGAGTTTAAAATTGTTTTATAACTGCATTATTTAAATTGTTGTCTTTCATATAATTATGTTAAATCATATTTTTTATGCTGTTTAGCAATATTGTGCTTTATTTTCTCTCCACCAAAAATAAAAATAAAAATTTACATTTTAACGGCTTGTCATTGTTTTTATTTTTCAATGGTATTGGCTTTTGAGATAATAATATTAATAGAAGATGAGGAAAAAAAAATTAATTTGTCAATTTCATTGATAATACCAATTTTCGTTTCCAGCAATAAATAAAATAAAGGTTCTAGAAAGCTTGGTTGTTCTTCAAGGACAGATTATAGCGAAAATGTTTGCCCCTTAATTAGTACTAATGATTATCACCTCATCTTCAAAACCCCAGGCAATCGTTCCATCTTGTTTATCGGAAAAATTATTTACTTTAAAGGAATTTCTATTTTCCAGGAAAGCTCAATACATCAATTTGGTTTTGATGTGCAAGTATGATTATCATATATTCATTTCAATAAAATAATGTTCTATTAAAAACGGTTAGTTACATATGCTAATAAACTGCCTATAATAATTTACTTAGTTATATTGAAATATGAAATATTTTACATCAGAAAAATTCTCCTTTTGAAAACAATGTCCATAGCCACTCCAACCGGACCGTGTTGCTCCCTTGACATTTTATGCCTTATAACTACTTTTCATTATCAGTACAGTGAAACATTCATATAACAGAGAGCTATGGGGAATAATATTTTTCATAAGGGAAGATTATTCTCTAAAAGGATAAAAACAGAATTTAGGTGAAAAAAAGCACTTCGTTATACCTAGATGACTGTACACGTTTGATAATAGTATTTTGCAGAACATAAAAATATATAAGTAATAAAATATGTACCTCTAGTTTTAATTAAACTATTTACAAAACAAAAAAATGTTGACAAAAATAATTATATCCATGCATGTATGCACATAAAAATGCTTCAATATTAACTAGGGGAGATTAGGAACGTAGAAACATCGATTTTAATGAAACTCCTTTATAGCTGTAAAAATATTTATTTACAAAAATATTAAACAGGCGAGTAAAAAACATGTCGTATATAATGGTAATTATATACCAATCGAATCGTGTTTTTCATGCAGATTAAGAGCAAAACATAGTTAATCGAATTAAATGAGTTAAAATCTACAAAAAAATTACATAATCCAAAAGACATTTCCCGTACAGTAAACCAAATAAAATTTTTAGAGGAAAAATCAAGTAAGATTCACATATAAATACTTTTTTTAGATTTGAATTAAAAAAATATCTTTTGTTCACCGATGATCGGCTTTCACAAAAAAAACTTCTCACAATTTTATCCAAATCCATAGTTATCAAAATTTTTGGAAATCTGAATTTCCGCTCTTCCAACCAATATCAATATCATTTATACTTTATCATTTATAAGTAAGAAAAAGAAGTTTCAAATAAAAAAAAAATTTTCAAGCATTTATTTTATATCCCCGGTTCTAATTTCTTTACTAAAGACTAGTTAATAGCATTTCGTGCAGTTTAGATGATCCACTTTTGTTGGGCTGTTCTCTTTTCTTTTTGGAAAAGAGGAATATGGAGTAAATGGAGGTGGAATAGAAATTAAAAAAGACGCGAGGAAAAAAAATAAATAGTGTAATTGTTAGCTAAGTTATGATAATAATATTGTATTTAGTTACACTAGAAAATAAAACAAAGAAAAATAATTACAATCCATTAATATTATAACAAATGATAGACTGACTAATAAGCTGTCTCATGTTGCTATCCAATATATTTGGGCACTATTTCTTAAAGTATTTCTTTATAGTATATTTATTATATAGTAATAATATTACTTTCACTTACCTATATTATAAAGAAAGAAAAAGTATGGTGATCGTGCAAAATTTCGAATTTGAGTTTTCAACGGAAATACCCTGAGTCCAAAGATCTAGTTTCGCAAAACGGTCTGTGAACAGCTTCATAAACCTGATGTACGAAACTCAAATTACATATTTAAGGCGGGTATATGCGTGGAATGTGATAGTAACTTTTATAATCGATAGATTGATAGTAACGATATAATCAACTGACCGGAAGTGCTATTTTATAGAATCGATTAAAGAGTTTTTCCGATTTTCTCAAAAACAAATAACGATATTGATTAAACTCATCGTGTCTTTCTATAATTAAACCGTATTTAATATCAGCTAGGTCTTATCCTCATCGAAATACTCTGACAGGCTTTAAGTAACGAATTTTTAATAAATCTTCCTTTAAAGTACATTTTACTTTGTTTCTTTGAAAACAATTAACAGTTGTTAGCAATGATAAGCAATGAATAAATACAAAATATTAAGGAATCTTATGAATAAATTAAAGAGAAAGAAGGAAAAAAATAGAAATATCAGATTCTAATGAGAAACTCCCAGACTACCAGATTGCGTTAAATCTTAGTTATCATTTTTTAAACAGTTTTATTTAAAAAAAAAAAAATTATATTCGTTATTCCCACCTCGAGAAATCCTAATATATGAATTTTTATTATAACAGAAAAATAAAAATGTTTTGTTCATGATTTTCGCCTTTCTTGGTCTTTATTTATTTTTTTTTCGAAAATCACAAAAATAGAAAAACACAACCCCACAAATTTAAACAAAATTGTAAGTGAAAGTTGTGTGATGCGCGTACCGTACCAAACTGTCTTTGTTATGTCTCGCTGGTCGTTTCATCCTGGTCAATAGATTCCTGATATAAATTCTTTCCTTGAATCAAAATGTCTGAAATTTTGTCAATTCATAATTTATTTTAAAGTATTTTAGGAAGAAATTGTTTTCTTGACTAATTATTGATACGATGCCAGCACAAAATATATTATTTTGTGCTAGAAAATGGAAATTATAAAATAACATTCTGTATCTCGTCGGAAAAAGTTAGAAACAACTTAACCCGATTTTTTATAATTTAGAGTAACTTTATTTTTGAGTACATTTTATTCACAATAATTATTTGTTATTTTTCTGTTGTAGTTGATTGCTTTATATATATTTTAAAAATTCAATACGACTAAGATGTAATTTTTTTATCTTATTTTTTATTCATTTTCTGATAAGTTGGAATTTCACACTTTTCTAGACTATATTATGACTTAAAAAATAGAGATTTTTACTGGAGACTAAAAGCTCAGATAAAGTAGATTCTGACGTGTAAATACTAATAATCTCAGACCTCCCCCAAAAATATTTTTTAAAAAATAATACTACAAACAAATTTATTAACAATTTTTAGTCATTAGAGAGTTGAAATAATCATCACCAACAGAGCAATGAACTGATTCCTATAAGCGTGTCCTAAGCACAAATATTTTACAAACTATAATGGATTTTTCAAGTTGTCATGAAGAACATCTGCCAAAACTAGATAGTACTATCAGTATCTCGTCTCTGTTTTATTTCCTTTGATAATATCGGCCCTGGCAGTTGTGCCCATATTCCGGTACACGCTTTGCGAAAATTATATCGAAAAAATTAAGTTACATTTTTTTTCGAGAGTCAAGTTAGAACCAAATCCACTATGTTACTTTTTATTTGGTTTTTCAATAGTACATATAATTTATAAATAGCTTTCGCAGATTAATCTATGGAGTTGAAAATAATGACTATTTCGTGTTACTTTACGATCTTAAGATTATATTTACGATTCCAGAATTCAAGATACATGAAACAAATATTTCAATCACGATGATTTCATTGGATAACATCCTAGATGACTTTTAGCCGGAATTTATTTATTTTTTAATGTTTGATCGAAAACCACTTAGTCTGCTAGATCTATGGCTAAAAAATCGCTGAAATCACATTCAGGGAATTTCTACCAATTTTTAGCCACAGAGTAATCGGATAGGAGATAAGCAATCAGATTAAAAAAATAACATGAATTATTGTAATAAAATATAGTAACTTGGTTAGTCACCTATTTCCGAAAATCACACAAAATTAAATAATTAAATACCATTCGTTTTTTGAAATGAATTCGACTCATATGAGACCAACAATAGTACTTAACAGATGACTAGAGAACCATTATTACCTTCTGTGTAATTATTAAATAAATAAGAACACAATTACTTTTTATCTATCCTTTATGATCATGTATAAATATATAAATTAACGATAACCACTAAAAAGTCAGTCAAATACATAGGGCAGTACAGCTTCCTCATCATTTCTGTTGTGTAAGTCAATACATAATTACCTAAATTTCAAAATTTCAGAATTAATTTTAATACTTTTATATTTTAATAAATTTGATTTATCAATTTAGAATAAAATATACGGGAGGAGCTGGGTTTGGAACATAAGTGTACTGAAAAATGCTTTAGTGCATGATAGAGCTTAAGTAGTCAGCAGAATTTAATAAAATTAATACTTATCCTCAACTTCAATCCTAATTTAAGCTAAATTGTGACTTGCATAAGCGAATTTAACGTAATCTTTAAAAATTGATACCAACTAGATACCAAACAACACTCCCTGAAAATTTGATCAAATTTGGATCCACAGTTCAATTATACCCGAAACCAACTTAGGCAACATACGCGCAACCGAATTTGGTCCTTGATGTCAAAAACGTATCTTGTGAAAATTTTCGATTGTGAGGTATGCTTTTCATTTTTTGCATGAATACAAAAATGCAAAAGATATCTTTTTCTTCCTATAAAGTATCTTTCTTTTTTTCATCTTATTTTTATTTAACTTACATGGGATAAACAGTAATTTCAATTTAAAAAATAACTTTGTCGATTTTTTTATTTTATACCTCTGGTTTTAATTTACTTATAAAGGTCCGTTTTGTACCATTTCGTGTTCGACCTAAACCATTCCTACGTTTCCTAGATTAAAGTAATGGGGTCTTGTTGACGTTTTTATAATTTTCGGTGTTTCAGAAAAAAAAAAAAAAAAAATGAATACCAAATTATTTTAATAATGTGCTCTTTTTATTTCATAGTTGGGTAATGATATATTGATAAATTCACTTTCTTCCGTGAAATAACGAAAAAATATAGTTGGTTGTATTAAATGAATTTAAATATACACAAAGACCGAAAATTGCTTTCTGCAAAGTTGGCCAATTTATTTATTTCTATAGCAAGTAATATTTGTCTTCATTGCTCTCAAAAACCTTTAAATATGAATTTTCACAAAAAAAAAAATTTCACAAGGCTCACTTGGTAAAAGTTGTGTGCCCATATCTTAGGTATTTGCTGAATACATTTTTCTGAACCAACTTGGACATCTTTAGTTTTTTAAGAGAATTCATATTTAAGCGTCTTTGAGGATACTAAAAACGAATCTGGCTTGCTTTATCTTAAGAGATTTTGGTCATCATTACTAGAACCGTTTTTTTGTTTTTTTTATTTTTCAAACACTTATATTGATTTAATATGATCAATAATCTTTTGTTCTTAATATGGAAAAAAAGGATTCGATTGGTATAAAATAAGCATCAAATACAAGCAGAGCAAAGGCGGAATACGATTATAGAAACAATTTCCAAAATTATGTAAAATTTCCGCATTGGTTTTTTAGAACTTTTAACAATTTATCTTAACTTATCTATTTATTTTTGGAATTTGGAATGATCATTTAAAAAATTTACTTTTTCGTTCCTTTTTTTAAGATTTTTTTATGATAGAAGTTAAACAATAATTCTTACATCATATCTTTTATTATTATTATTTTATTTTTTTTATAGAAACTGAATAGCTTTGTCAAACCCTGGTGACAACAAAAAGAGTATTAGTGCAAGTTAAAAATAAAAAAAAAACTTAATCGTTAACAAATGCAGAATTATTTGTCAAATAATTGTAGGGTGTTTTGACAAGAATTTATTGATTATGTGATTTTAAAAATGATTTAGTTTTCAAAAAATATATGAATATTTCACAGAAGCTTCAAAGTAGGAATAACATTAAGTTCAATATATACAAAACTGAAACATGAGGGATATGATAAATAAGTCATAATTTTAAAAAATAACATTTATTTTTTCTTAATATAATACAATTCTTAGAAATACAAATAATAAATAAATAATAAAAATAACAATTTATAATTTCAGCAACCAATTAATTCAATAATGACAGATTTTTTTAAATTTCTTTCCCGTCGTTTTCCTCCATTTTTCTTTCCTTTGACCAAGTGATGTTTTGTTGCTGGTTTGATGTCAATGATAGTTCTACATCTGCTACCGCAAGTGTATTACTTCAACCCTTCTTGATGTCCGAAAATTTGTTCCTTTCTACCATTCCTTCTGTATTGACCTGAAAAAAAAACCGGTAATATTAGAATAGATAAACTGATGTATGTTAATTAAGTTAAGTTAATATAATTGTTTACTAAAACTACAGATTAGACATATGTTTAGAGTTATTTGAAGGGCTCCGTCTAAAAAGATTATATCTCCAGAATTTAACAAACCTATATTTTAGCATAAAAAACTTTTTTACTATCTAACCTAACTGTTCTTAACGAAGGATCGTATGTGCCAAAAACGAATATATGTTAATTGAGTAAAAGTAAAACTTTTTTTTCATAGGCCTAAAACGTTTGAAGAATTATTTATAACATTCTTAGTGGGAGCTGTTCATTTATTATCGTGGTAAATTTCCCAAGCACATATCCATAATATTAAAATAATTATCAACAACTGCTGTTCAATAATATTATCGAATATAATGTAAAATCACTGTTAACACGTGTACTTGTTCCATTTATGATATAAAATTCAGAACGGTATTTTTTAACCTAAAAAAAATGAAAGGTAATTTTATGTATATTTTCTATTCTATCCTGAATATAAAATATTATTTCTATAGTGACTAAAAATAATATTTTTTCTCGAGATAACTGATAAGGAGCACTACTAAAGTTGAATTTGCTATCAGCAGTCAGTGAAGTAGAATCGTCACAGTTCGTTATGCAATCGTTTGTTATGGAAATGTTCAGAATATATATCATAAATAAGGTTCTTTTAAAGTTTGCGTTGATTATCTCAAATAACAAAATCAAAAAAATTCAATTTAATTTGGAATTATCTTCTATAAGTCTTAAGAAATAATGTTCGCAGTTAAGTAAAATACATAGCGTTCTTAAAGGTAGTACTGCTTTATTTTGCAAATAATGTCACCCCATTGGATTAAGTTATTGAATATTATTTTATTTATATTTGTCTAGATGAATTCAACAAAATAGAAAAATATATTTTTTTATTAAATACGTATTATATACAAAAAGTTTTAAGTAGAAATGATTCGGCACTTTATAAAAAAAATTTAGTTCACGTCGATAATGTTGATAAGCATAAGTACTATTCTTAACAGTAGAAACCAGTAATATATTTTATTTTATGACGTAAAAATACACATACATTTTCCAAAACTGAAATACAGCTGGTGTAGATAAAAATATGATATACCCTTTACATGACTAATAATATATAAATATTAACTCAAATACTTAATATGATAAACACAATATTTAGTGCGTCAAGTTACCTGCAGTTTCAGAAGCCTGCGCCTTTATCGTCCATTTAGTCTACTCTGTTCTGGGCTGAATTCTGAAGATACTAACTGGAGCCTCATCCTCGCTTTCACTGGAGCTTGAAGACGATCCATCACTCAGGTGATGTTTTTTATGCATCATGTCGTGATGCATTCTTCTTAGATTATGCCTCATATGCGGTCCCATTCCATGTATTTTGTGAAACTTTTTAGGATGCATTCTGTGAGGACCAATTTTATGTTTTTTGTGCCTCATATGAAATGGTCCGTGATGTATAGGCTTCATGAAAGGCAATACTTCTCCAGGCTCCGGCATATCATCCATCATGAAATGAGGCCTTCCATGTGGTCCGTGAGGTGGCCTTCCGTGTGGTCCGTGAGGTGGCCTTCCGTGTGGTCCGTGAGGTGGCCTTCCGTGTGGTCCGTGAGGTGGCCTTCCATGTGGTCCGTGAGGTGGCCATCCGTGCGGTCCTTGAGGTGGCCTCCCGTGTCGTTTGTGCATCATGTGAAACATATCAGGAGGAGGATGACCTGGAGCTGGGGTTTCTTCATCATCACTTCCACTAGAACTCGAGGAGGAAGAGGAAAACCTCCTGTGATGTCTCATGAAATGGTGCTTTCCATGCTTCTCATGGTGCATTTTGTGAAACATAGGTGGACCCATTCCGTGAAACATGGGTGGACCCATTCCGTGAAACATGGGTGGATGCATTCCATGAAACATATGGGGGTGCATTCCGTGAAACATAGGTGGAGGAGGACCCATCTCATGAGGCATATGAGGACCCATATCATGCGGCTTATGTGGCATATGAGGACCTATCTCGTGTGGCTTGTGTCCCGGTTTGTGTGGCATATGAGGACCCATTTCATGCGGCTTATGTCCCGGTTTGTGTGGCATATGAGGGCCCATCTCATGCGGCTTAGGCATCATGTGGTGACCATGTCTTCCATGAAACATTCCGGATGGAGGGGGCCCTCTATGTATTTCCATGAACCTCTCTTGCATAAGCATGGTGTTCAATAAGATAGCTTCAACTGAAGTTCTTATCACTCTCAGCGGTCGAACTGCTGCCAAAACAGCCGACCGCAGCGGTAAATAGTTGCGGTCGATGTTAACAGCGCTTGCGCGGTGGCGTGATCGGCGACCGCGCGGTTGGCCGCAACATAACTCTTGACCTTGTTGTCAAGTACTTTATTTACGAAGAATGGTGCAATATTCAATATATGATGAAATATTGTGAAATAATAAAGTTCATCATAAAAATAATAGAACTTACAGACTACTATAAAAAATGTTAATTGGCTGATGTTATTTTTAATTATATTATTTTACAGACTTAAACTAAGTTAATGTGATATGTAGAATGATGTCAGATTCTTTTGTTGACTTGGTACTTATAGATTATATTATAACGTAATGACTGAAATTAATAAATGAATAAATAACAATATCACGTAACGAATTAACCATTTAACAATAACCGAGAATTATATTACGTATTAAGAAGCTCTAAAAACTATGTCTTACATTCCTAACAGTTGAATAGCTCCCTCTAAAGAGGTTCTAATTAACATTTCTTCAAACCTTTCAGGCATTTGAAAAAAAAAATACCTTTGACCAAACAAATATATTTTCAATTTTGGCGCATACTAAGGATTAAATACTTTTCCATTGCAATTATTAGCCAGGTTAAATAAGAAAGAAGCTTTTTAGAAATAAGTTTGTTTTTTTTATTTACTTATTATATCAGATCGGTCTGGTGGGACCTAAATGGTTGATATAACTGTTACATTAGAAATAGTTTTGTTAAACGTAGTTGTTAAAAAAATGTAGAAGGAATCCTTCAATCATCCTTCATTCAAGGAACCTTCTACTAAGTCAAAATATGACTAAAAATAAATCATAAACCTCAAGAGAGAAATGATTGATACTTTGTTTAAAAGAATCAATTGTTCATGACGCATGACAAATCTACCACGAACCCTCAAGTCATTTTTCCATTGAAGTTAATACGGTGAGCGAAATATTTCTGCAATGAACATTAAAGATTTGTTTTATCCGAAGCAATTTTGCAGTTACCAAATTCATTTTTAAGCTTACCAGCTATCATTTGAGTTTTGATAAAAATAAATTAATGATTCTCATGAAGCATATTAGAGTATTTTTAGAATTACCAAAGATCATTAAATGCAAATTTGCAAATTATGAGTTAACGAAATATTATTGTCCCTTAAAAATGACTCCTTGTCCTGCAGGAAAGATCAAACCCTCTACTTGCACGTTCATACTGTCTATGAAATGATTATGATAATACAACCGTGAATAAGAATCCGTACCAAAAATTTTATTGCAAAATAGTAATTTTGCAATAAGTCCTTCAATATAATGTTGGTTAGTGCAGTTAATTTTATTGCTGAAGATTAAAGATTGAAGTACAGATGACTAATGTGCTCTAAGAGATGGGCTAGTTGTTTTCTGAACTTCAAGCTATAATAACAAAAAATTAATATTTTACAACACCACCCTTCTATTTCGAAGAGTTCCGATTCCTTGGCTCGATTAATTTGTTAAATTATACAAACTGGTAGCTAAATAAAATATATTAAAAATCACAAATGGGCAAATATTTTGTACGATTATAGGTAATACAAACTTTTACGTAAAAACCATAATCGTTTTCAATTTTCACCATTTTTTGATGAACATAGAATTTCATTTATTTCCGAATATAAGAAGTCACAGTAAATTCCATATTTTCAAAAATGTTTACTTGACACTCATACTAACACCACAAGATGTCTGCTATATGGTTACGTAAGAAGCACTTCGAACACATGCTTTCAGAGAGTGATGCATGATAAGAGATTCATCACTGTTCATACGATTTTTTTTTTCAAACAATCTCACAACAATATTTGTGAACATTGGTACATCAAAAGGTTTTCATGCATTATTTCAGAGTTTATATACCAGATATTCTGTGAAAGTTTATCGTTACATATTTATATAGTATTAATTATATGATAATGTAGTTAAAGGACTTTTCTTTTCAACAAATCTTTTTCAAATTTGAAATACAGTATAAGTTTGAAGGTTTCGAAAAATGTAATAACTCTTAGTAAGAGGTAATTGTTTTTATCTTAAACAAATAATGAATTTTCGCTAAGTCAAATACCGTACTGACATGAACATTTATAGAAAGAAAAATAATAATAATAAAATTCAGAACTATAAGCATTGGGCCAGGTATGTACGATTTATTATCATATTTGATTTTGGATTGACAGTATAAATCCAAATTTTTGACCTCAATAAGCCACCACTATGTTTTGTTTTTTAAGAAAAAAAAGTTTCTTTCTTCTTTCATTTGTCTCTCAATATTTTTTGAAGTATTAACCTTCACTAAAACATTTACAGTATTTATAATAAATTAGCTAAGTATGAGCCCGAGGTATGACTTTCCAAAATCAATCTTCTTTTTAAAAAATCGAGAAATCACCATTTTTTTTCATTATTTTGACAAGTATTCGAGAAACAGTTAATCCAGCATAAAAGATTATAAGTAGCTGTTCATTTTATTAGCTTCAATCTGAAGCCTATAAATATTTATAAGTCGTTTATTTTTTAAATATATGGTTTTGAATTGGAGTTAAAATTTTAGCAAATTTAATGTCTAAACGTGCTTTTATATATATTTTTTGTACAGTAATGATTTCAATAGGTAAGACATTAAAAAAAAAAATTAAACGAAAAATTTATGTTTTTCTTGAATAACCTCGAGGTGGTGTGCCGCGTTCGAGAATGTGATTTATTGTAGCCAATCCAAATATATACACATAGGCAAGGGTTTGTAATTGATAAGGATTGAAGGGGAGGGCAATAGTTATAAAACTCATAAATAGATGCGACGTAACCCATTGTTTTTTAATAGTTGTTAAGTGATATGATATGCTTTTCCATAAGCACCGCATGCCAATTTTGAATTGTAAATTTTTGACTTTGCCATTTTATATATTGTTTCGCTGCATGATACGAGGAGGAGCAAATTCCTTGGATAAAAATTCAAGTAGTAATAAATTCATTACTATAGAGTATAAAAAAAAATCAGAATAACTCAATCTTCTTACAATTCAAAATTTTATTATCAGATCATTTACTACTTCACAATATTCTTAGATTTTTCTAAGGCATTTGATATGGTCGATCACTCCATTATTATTAATAAGATTTCTCGTTTGGATATCCGTGTTCCTCTTTTAACCTGGCTTTGGTTTAATTCAACAAGTAGGCTGTTATCTTTTTCTCCAACATTTCTTCTGTTCCTACAAGCATTTTCTAGGGTTCAATTCTTGATCTTTTTCTCTTCTAAATGTATATAAATGATGAACTGCTTGTAACTTCATCGTTTTCACTATTTGCTGATAATTTCACAATATTTAAGATTAATAAGTTACTAGAAGATTGTAAACAACTTCAACAAAATTTTAAGATCTTGAAAACTGGTAATATCACAATAAAATGAATTTGAGTAGAGATAAATGCAAAGTATCTATATTCAATTTACAATATAAGTATCAATCTATATTCAATGCAATTTTCAATATAAATTATGCTAATTTTTTTTTTAATATCAACCATCCAACTTACCCCTAAGTAGTGTGCAATTAATCAAATGTTTAGGAGTACTTTTTGCTTGTAATTTAAATTTTAAAAATCATATTTTATCCATATTAATGGTAATTTTAACTATTTCCACGTTCTAAAAAAGTTATATATGAAATTATCCATGACGAATATAACATGTATTCTATCTTTATATGATCTTAGAAAACTGTTACATGAAGCAGATTTTTTTAACTACCATTAATCCTAAAGTTCGCATAATGACCATTAATCATTTCTTTCAAATAAACACTCCTACGGAAATAAACAATTTACAAAATAAAATTTTATTCAAATACCCACTCGGGTGTACCTTCAATATGTTTTAATACATTATTAGGAGTCTAGTCCTTATCATAAAAAGTAGATTTTAGACATGTAAGCATAAATATAAGTAATATAATAAAAAACACAGCTATAAAAAACAAAATAAAAATGAGGAGTCGTAATAATAATAATAAATTCATTTTTTCCTTGTAAAACCGCAGCCAAATATAACCTTCATAAGAGTGAGATAACTCTTATTATTATTTTTTTAAATTTATTTATTGATATTTACAACTGTACATTATAATACATTTAGAAAATTTGATCTCTGTTCAACTGGAGTGTTACAGGTGTGTAGAGAAACTACCCATTGTTAGCACTTTAACTCTTTTTATTATAAATAATGTAGCGGCCTATAATTTTTTTGAGGTAGTAATAATTAATTTAATTGGGTCCATTTTCTCTATAAGGTCAATTGACACATCATTGCAAGGTGTCGACTTCTTTGATGATGTCTTTCAAGTCATTGCCACAGATTGCTAAACGCCTAGGCCTTTTATCACATGGAAGTCCGCTTGTATCTGTGAATCAGTAGAGAGCAGTATACAGCAATACATTATAAGTCATATAACGTTCGCCATCCTCCTTAGATATGTACATCCTGTAGTCAAGTATTCAATCAGAATTGTAAAATAAAAAGTCAGAGAACTTCTGGGCAGAAAAACCAGCTTTATTGATATGCAGGCAACCAGAACACTGACACAATAGAATTAGATTCCATTATTTTACAAATTGCTTTGTCACATCCTGTGGCCATTTGCACCTGTTTGGTGTTGACTCGAATAATCATTTTCAGTTTTAATGTTAATTTTTATTTTTAATCTTATTTTATATATGGAAATATTATTTATAGAAAGTTGATTGGTGAAAAAATGAATGAATTGATTGAATTAAATAGGAGAATTGGTGGAAATAATTAAATCTAGTTATTAAACAATACCTAGTGTTTTGCCTCTAATGTCAAAATGACCTTTTTATATTTTTCCTGCATTATAGGATTTTTCAAAGTTAGAAGATAAAACCTTAACACCTTTAAAATGAAATGTGTGTTAGTTACAATTGGCACCAACCAAAAATGAAATTCCGCTAGACTTTAGAAGTATATAAAAGCAGCATGTAATTACTGTGTAAATTAATCGCCAAAAATTAATGAAATTCCTTCAATGATTTAAGAAAGGTAGTAACGCAGATAAGATTTTTGATTTTATGGATTTGTGAAGACGAAACCAAAGTTTAACTAAAATTGCATGAATCAAGAGGTACTATAAGGTATATACTATAAGGTAAGAGATCATTTTTTAATTAAAATATTAAACCAAAAAAATACATCAAAGTTCCTAAAAATAAATGAAGTGACGAAGGGAGAAAAAATCATGCATTTTTATTTAGTCCTCTTTCTCACCAATTCTGGCATACGAGGTGAGGCATCAGTGGGGTAGTGCGTTAGGCTTGCATATGCCACTGCTGCCAATAATCCATTCTTTATTTTTATATTTTCTTATTATATAATTCTTTAGGGGTTCCATAATTTTTTTTTTCGGAACAATATTTGAGCATTACTGTACAGCGCCTAACTGATGGGGCTACACTTAGTCCTTTGCATCCATCCGGATCTCCTGGTCTCCAGTCTGGGTCAGCTTCCTCTTATTCCGGTGGCACGTCGATGTCGGATGGTAAAGCCGTTTCCAACGTGAAATGCCTAAAGCCCACAACCTCTTTTCACTCGTAAACGAACTCCCGAGAAGAGATAATTCTCTTCTTCCATCAAACGGAGATAGTCCGACTGAGCGAGGACGAAGTTAATCACGTTTAATGCTTCCTAAGTTAATCATAAACCTCTGTTAATAGTGCGTTGATTTTTTTATGATTTCTCAATTCCTGAAGTTGAATCTTATACGTATTTCTGAAGATAAAATTAATCCTGTCCGAGAATGTCTTGAATTGCCATAAAAATTAGAGTGTTAGACCAATGCAGTTGGAGATACTTGGAAAAAATAAGGAAAAGTTTAGAAATTTAGGGATCTTTAAATATGGTGGTGGGTTGTGGTGCTAGAAGAAACTAGAAAACACGGATTTCTGGACACATTCCACCAATCCAGGCAAGGGGTGCATAACAAAAAAAGTGAAGATATCTTAATTTTTGTAACCAGTTAAGACAATTTGACTAAACTATATACCAACTGGAAATATGCATAGTACTCATTGAAACGTGCATTAATTTAATCCATTTGTAGAATTACATACATTTTTTGTTCAACATCAATTTTGAAACCCACATTCTCGCCTGGTACTCATACTGCGACGGTAATCGGATGAAATATCAATTATTTGTTATATATTTTTAATCAGAATCATTTTAGCTACCCTGTAAAATTGTGATGTGTTGGTCGCTCTGGGTTTTCTTAAGTCTAGTTATTTATTTTTGTCTGATTTTTAAGATTGGTTGTTTTTGTAGAAGAAATCGGAAAAACCCTTACTCGATGGCTTAGACTTAGTGTTACTGTTTGATATGTTTTATGGTGATTTGAAAGTAATAATTGGCTTTCAGCCATTTTATTCGCCTTACAAATATAATCGAAAATTTAAAGAATCTGTCCATTTGCATGAATGCACTCTAGCTTTACAATCAGAGCTCTTGGGATGATTGTTATAATTATCAGTTAAAATCCAAGATATAACACAATTTAACTATTTTTGAAACGTGCTGTTAAACATATTCAGGAGCTATTTATTAATACTCAAAATAAATTATCAGAAATTTTCTAGATTCATTAAAAATTAGCAAAACGAAATGACTCTACAAAACCTTCAGAAAATCGATACGCTATACAAATAATAATTGAAAAATAAATTAAATAAAATAGGTACAAAAAAAAACAACAGAAAATATACCAATATTAGGTCCGGGAAAACAAAAGCTCCATTATACGTGGACGACATTGCATCTGGAAAAATAAAATAATAAATCCATTTTAGCCATTCCTCATTTTACAATACGTTAATTTCTTTTATTGATTTCAACTTTTTAAAAGCTTTATCAATAGTGAAATTTTCATTTAATTTTGTATTAACTACTAGTATCAATTACATAATTTTTAATTTCTTCTGTGATTACGCTTTGTATGCGGATGGCAATAATATAAAAAAAAAACTATAAATAAATAAAATGCAAAGCTGGGAGTATTTCTCAATACTACTATAAATTTCAGTTCAAAATATCTGTTTCTGAAAATTAGGTTATAATAATCAGCAGAGCTGAATTATACTTTTTCTGTTATCAGATGTTTTTGTATTTAGAATTCCTATTGTCACGTTGTTAGATAGATGATGGTTTTTAATCGAGATAAAACATGTACGAGTATCCATTACATCTATCTTAAATGTTAAATAGAATCTAGCTAGTTTTTAATTCCGTATTCGTTATTGTGGTATATTTTGAATGAAATTATTTAACCAATCAGGTTAAAACTTGAAAATTATTTATTTTTAATTATTGGAGAAGTTTGTCGGGGGGTGCGGTCAGCAAAGAACAACATAAATAAACAAAACCATATTTATTTATTTTATGCCGACGTTTCGACCTGAGTTTCAGTCTGTATTTATAGTTGTTTTTTATCAGGGGTTATGGCGTAGAAGGTAGGCCTGCAACTGTCAGTTGTACTGTATACTATTCCTTTTCAATTTTATGTTTCTCTAAATGTTGGTGTTATCACTTTTGTTCTATAGCCCTAATGAAGACCTGAAACTCAGGTCGAAACGTCGGCATAAAATAAATAAATATGGTTTTGTTTATTTAGGTTGTTCTTTGCTGACCGCACCCCCCGACAAACTTCTCCAATCATTAATCTACGGTAAACTATCTACACCTCATTATTTATTTTTTAACAACTTTTCGAAAGAAATAACATTAGAAAAAGATGATCTGGATCTGTAAATATATTTATTGTCTAATCATTAATAAAATTAATATCAGAGTATTATTGTGGAAAATCCCACTACTCATTTCACTAGTGTTACTTTCAGTCATTCCCATCTTGTTAGGATAAAAAAGTTTAATCATGGATGATCAATAACGTTCCAAACTCAATTGTAAAGGAAAAAAAAAATCATAGATGAGACACTTGCCTAGGTTTTTTTTTTCCTATCCCTCTAAAACAGAAAAGAAACAGTGAATTATTGAGTGCTTTACTGTGAAAAAAAAGAAGGCATAAATCGTGTTGGGTGTTACCTTTTACTACCTTTGGTATTTTAAGGTTACCTGTAATGTTTATTTGTTACTTATGAAATATTCATTCTAAATGGTACTATTTTAAAATCCGGGGGTGAGGGGCCTCCTCGTACAGGCTGTGAGTCTGAGACTCTTGGGATGGGATATTTCCTAAAATAGTTGGGACTTACTTCTTTACTTACTTTACATATTTAGAATTAACATATCAGTAATATTTTAGCAAGATTCGCAATATTGCACCACATGTTGCAAAGAAAAATATTTGTGACGAAAGCTCTAGTGTTACGAAACATCAAGGTCAACATATTGCGTTGCAGCCAACCGCGCGGTCGGCAACTGAGCATTGCGCCGGCGCGGTGGGCAACGACCGCAGCTACTAACCGCAGCCACCAGCCGCTGCGTTCACAGTTCTGGCAGTAGCGTATTCGAGGTAGGACCAGCTCTTCTGTAGCCTTGAATCTTTCTCCAGTAGACCATGCATATGCACAAGATGTTCAAGCGTATGGGTCATCCGCACAAGATGCCTTTCCCGATGATGTTCGGAATGATGCACGGACCACATGGAAGGAAGCACCACATGATGCATTTAATGAACAAAATGGGCCCCCTTATGATGCACAAAATGCGACATCATATGCATAAACCTCATGGACCTCACCATCATATGATGAAGAAGCATAAATTTGGTCATCACGGAATGCATCCACACAAGATGCCTGGAATGGGACGCCATATGATGCATAAGAGTCATGGGGCGTGGGCTGGATTTGAAATGGGCCATCACAAGATGGGTCCCCACAAAATGCACCATCGCATGAGAAAAGACCGATCTCCGTCTATGGGATGTAAGTTGACACCGAGAACATTAGTATTCTGAAATAGTAAAAGATTGAAATAAGATAACATTTATAATTAATAATTAATAATAAAAGCTTAATAAAGATAAGCTACTGGCTCAATGAAAAACAATATTTACTTTAACTTGTAAATTATTTCGTTAAAAGAAATTGAAATGTTATATTCTTCAAGTTTTGATGTTTTTCGTTTTCTCATATGATAATTCCAATTAAAATCGTTGATAGACCAATTAATATAAAAAAAAATCATTAAATACATGGCTATTTTAGTAATCATTTAAATTTCGAATTCCTCATGACAAACTTGAAATCAAGAACAAAACTATCGATTCTATCTCTCTCGAATTTCTGACATTTTTAAAATCTTGGGATATATGCTAGAAATTTAATTATTTTATGATATGAACAGATCAACAGAGTTTGAAAACTTGGATCGTTTTATATAAGGCATAAAATTAAATATTTCTCTCATAAATATTAATGTGCTCCCTCTCTCTCACACACAACCACCTCTGATCATGGACATAACTACACTGGCAGATAAACTCAAATTTAACCTTGAGGTTAGAACCCCTCCATTGTGGCTTGCTGTCATTCATTTTATTATCAAAGAACTCGAGAAAAGTTATAAACATATTATTTTAGTCATTTAAAAAAATTAATTTTTTTAGCAATTAGAGATCTAAAACGTCCTTCAAAGGTTTATAAAATCCCACCTTCGAATGTTTTTGGAATTAAATTTCTAATTCTCCTGAAAATAATAACTGAAGCTCATAATTTGTATCTAAAGAAAAGAAAATGTAAAAAAAGAAAACTGAAAGTAATGATGATCATAGATTTAATGATACATTTTCTATGAAGTAGTTCTAAAAAAAAATTTTTAATGGTGACCCTCATTCAGGTCAAATACAATTAATTTTTTTTTAATTTGCATTAGAAAATATCCTTGGTGCTATTTTTTTTAACCACTGTTTTTTGTTTTTTTTTTACAGGTAAAGCCTGCATGTAGAAGGAGATAAAAAAAAATGAGGAAGTGAATTTATCGGAGTGCAATGTCACCTATAAAAGCTGCAGAATCTCCAACATAACTGGTTATTGATGAGCTGGCTCTGGGGCAAGACATTCCAACTCAAAAAAGACGCTGATTGAAAATTTAAAAAAAAGAAAAATTAATTTAGATACTAAAATATTAAATGGTGTAATAATAAATTAATTGAACTTTTTTCTTAAAATTGTATTAATAATAAATTAATTTTAATTGTTACATTAAAAAAAAGAAGATATTTTTGCAAGGTTTTGTACGTGTATAATAAAGATGGAATAAATATGATTTTGTAAAATTATGTGTGGTTTATAAATTTCCTCTCTTACCCCCAACCAGCAACATGAGACCCCCAACCAAATCATGAGAGCTTATATTATAGACATCTGTATGTCACATGGTTTCAGAGATACAGATTTCCCACAATATATTCACTAACTACTGATTTTTCAGTATATATTTTATGAAATGGTATATTTTTAAAAAACTGCATCTCAGGAATTATTTAACATAAACAGCTCTACTAGGACTTATATTTTAGCAAATGTACTCTACTTTAAATGATGCTCTATTATTGTAGGTAGTTTCAAAGATATGGAGCTCGGAATGAAAAATAATTTTCTTTAAACAATTTGAAACAGCCACCATTTTGTATTCCTCCTAACTATGCTTATTAATTCTGAATAGTAATTATAGGTAGTATTCATTAAAATAAACAAAAAAAAAATTAGGTCGAATAAGAGACACTTTTTCTCCAGACTCTTGTTATGCAACCCAGAATATAGTCAAATTGTGATTCAAATAAAACAACAATTTAAACTGTGAGTCAAAATTAACAAATCGAATAATTAAAAGATAATACCAAATTTTTATTATTCTGTTTTTTACTCCTCCTAGAAACATAGAAAGACTGCAATATGATTCTGTCCAACTGAGCCTATCGTTGGAGGAAAGTATTCTTTGTCAGAATACTATGTATATCTAGATATTTGACACGAATGCCATTGTACTTTTTATATTCAGTGATCACGTGAAAAGGATCCTCCACAGAGTGCTGCATCTGCAGTGGCATCTGGAGCATTTATTGGTCTTTCTAACTCCAATCAATGTAAGTCCATGATTTGTACAACCATGGTTAATCCTCAGTCTTGTTAATACTGATATAATTTTCCTATTTAGCACTGTATTAACATTAGAGAACCATTGTTTTAGGCTAACAATGGGTTGTAGAATAAAGTGGTCCTTGCCATTTGATCCTGACTCCCAGGCATATCTGTCTTGTCATTTGCCAACTTGCTTTTGTTTGTTCCATCCAAATTAAAGGATCCTCCCTTCCTCAAAAAATGCTAGGATCTTTTTGTATTTAATTATGTACTTTACTTAGACAAAAAATACAATTTAATAAACGTTAAAAAAATAAAACTTGGCCATATCTGATTCAAACAAGTACAAAATAAGTTTTATTGAATCTAGTTCCATTATTTAAGATAATGAAAAATTTCTAGGTAAAATAAAAAATTATCCTGCTGGGTGCCAACAATGTTTATTTGAGTTATATTTACTAAAACGTTAAACTTTTTCACCAAGAAATAGACAATCATGGACTAAAAGGGAATATGTAAATACAGCATAGATATTCTATTTTTAATTAGCATTTGCTTTCTTTCCAAATCACAACTCTATAAAAATGTTAAATACTTATTTCCCATGTTGTTATTTTCTTTTATTGGATAATGAAAATACTCATGGTGCTTTTAAAATGCTCTGTAATATATTATCCATTTCTATTGGATTCTATTATTCATAAGCTCAAAAAAAAAGTAATAAATAAAAAACTTTATCCTTCCCAAATATATAACTTTTAAGCTAAACATTAATTATTACTGTATTCTGTTAACACCATATGTCTATGATAATACCTTTTTATCAGCAATGCAATACTAAGAACCTTTTAATCCATTTCTTCCCTGAGATGTGTTTATGCATCAATAATGCTAATTTTTCCTTTTTTTTTTTTGTTTGTTTCCGAAGGATAATAATTTATCAAACCTATGATGACATTTTTTTTTGCAATTTATATGTTAATGTATGTATATGTGAACACAATACTAGGAATACTTGAACAAAAAACAAACCACAATCAATTAGGCTATCATATTTAAGTTAGGGTGCACAAGGATAAGAAGGAATTTTTAAACTTTTAAGTTAATAAACATCGAACTAAGTTCAAATGAAACGTATTAAAAAACTTAAAATATTGATCATAAACTCATTATTGAAAAAAGGTAACAGACATTAAATTTAACCTTACTGCAAAACTGAAAATTTACAAGTATGTCTCTTTATTTATTTATTTTTTAATTACTTTAAATTTCAAATTAGTGGAAATTATTTTAGATAGGAAGAAAACTGTTTTAAAATTTCAGTAGTATCATATTTAATAATGTCAGTAACATGATACTCCAATATATAATTAACTTGTTTAATGCTTGGATTATCAACTAAAGAATTTATAAGAAAGGTTAAAGATTGCCCAGTTTAGATAATAATTGGCACTTTCCTTTAAAATACTCTTTCCTCACACTTCCCATTCTCCATTGTTAATTTAATTCTAAATTCATCAATGAGATGCTTCCAATCTGACCTATCCCTAGCTTTCTTGAACACTGCACCTTTCCAACAATCCTTTCTTGCTTGAGCTTCTTAACCTTCAAATGTCTTTCCGCTAATCTTACCAGAATTGAAATTTTCTTTTTTTTCCATTTAATAGTCCATAAGTCAGATTTACAGAAAAAGAAGTGGAGTATGAAAGATATAATTAAATATAAGGAAGCAAAACTAATGCTTATTAGTTATTCATCTTTTATCTACTATTATATTAAACATTATCAATTGAGTGTATTACTTCTTAATATTTTCTTTTCCTTTAATTCTGTATCCCAAATTATTATTTCTTTTGTGATTTAATATTTAATGGCTACTTAATAAATATTTAAGCAGAGTTTACAATGACCAGATTATTCAATTCGATCAAATTTTTAATGTTATACTGGTATATAAAAGGGGTAACTAAACTATATTCATTCCTTTCCCATAATTATTCTCGGAAGATAATAACAAAAAAATGGAGATGATTTTCATATTCTTTCTCTCTATTTTGTAAATTCCTTAAAGTTTCTCACTAAACTACTTGGTCAATTTTGTATAAGTACTTTTAAAACCTAACTAATTAGAATGGTCATTACACATTTATTTATAACCAAGAATAAGGATTGAAGAAAGAAGAATTTATAAAAAAATTACAAATATTTATTTTGAAGTATTTCAAACATTTGTTACACTAAAGTTATTAATTAATAAAAAATCACAATTATAGTACAATCACATAGAAGTTATTTCAATACATCACTTTTTCTATAAATACAAATTTTATACAACATTGCTTAACATATGAAACAAAAAAATAAAATTAAAAAAAATAAATAAATAAAAAATAGTATAAATAAATTCTTTAATTTAATATATATTTGAATGAAGACTTTGTTTTTCAAAAAAATATTCGGGATTAGGATATCTTTGTTGTTCATTTTTGCCTCCAGGTGAGAACTTTCTCCAGCAAAAACCTGAAAAATATAATTCGATTAGTTTTGAATATATAATTTAATATATATTAAACAAAAATAAATTGTTTTATAATATAAGTATAAATGAATTACATTTTTATTTAGATACCTAATTCATTTAAACTATCGGAGGGCTTAAAGAAAAATGTTGTTGCTTCATCCTGAGGGAAATTGAACTTACATATAATATATTATATGGTAAAAAAATAAAAATTTCCTTTCATACAAGAAATCTATTGCTCCAATGATTACTTCTCATGTTATTCAGTAGAAGGCACCAGTATTTCTCATTGTTTAATTTAATTATTTTTGTGAGTCAAAAAAAATTAAAACTCATTCAATCATGGAAACATGATTAAAAAAAAAAAAGGTGTTATGCTAATAAAAGTGTTTTAATTTGAATTCATCAGTAATATGCTTAAGATCATCACTTTATATCTCCTTCCATCCTAATCAGCTTTTTAGAATTGTTATGAAGTAAACTGTGCTGTGATATTGAATGTTTTGGGGAAGAATGTATGTAAGTTGTTATGAAGAACAATTGAGTTATTTGCAATTACACTGAAACTTCACACACCCCGAGAGAAGATGATCTTGTCAGTTAAATGAAGATATCTAGTCATAAGAAGGTGTTACTATAAAAAATACACAATAATAGAATTATGTTCAAATGGACACTTAAAGTTCCAAACAAAATTATTAGTGGATTTTCTGAGAAAATTAAGGGAAGATACAGAATAAAACAATTTAAAAACAAACTATAAAGCTTACTTTTTAAGTACTTTAATACAAAATGTTATGAAATTAAAATATATTGCATATTTTCTCAGTAATTTGACACAAGAATGAATTAGTAAATAAATAACTATATACTTATGTACATAAAATATGTAATACATACTTTTTATTTAATAATTTTTTGTTATTCTAATATATTAGGTAAATAACAGTATTATGTAGACATAATTTTTCCCAAAATAAATTACCTAACAATTTATTTCTAGAATTGTGATTTTGTACAAACATATTTTATGATATTTTCCCGTTATAGTGGAGTGAAAAGTACTGATGGAGAATATTATACTGAAAAC
Organism: Halyomorpha halys; assembly: GCF_000696795.3. Classification (NCBI taxonomy): domain Eukaryota; kingdom Metazoa; phylum Arthropoda; class Insecta; order Hemiptera; family Pentatomidae; genus Halyomorpha; species Halyomorpha halys. The sequence goes on along the minus strand of NW_027106126.1, from coordinate 1,948,985 downwards.
TTCACCTGCTATGACATACAACAATTTTTTGGGGGGTATGTATGCATACTCTTTCACTTAAAGTTTTTAATAAATAAATTATTAGTTTTTTAAATTAGTCTTTTTAATTATATAGGAACAACTGTGAAAATTGATGAATTAAATTAATGATTCATTTGAAAAACTTGAATATTTAATTTTTACAATTTTCTTAAAACTTTTCAAAGGGAAGCTATTTTTTTCTTTTAATATTTTCAAACTTATTTTATTTATCATTTAATACTGTTCCATGGAAGTATGTATTGTGATATCTTTAAAATATACCTCATTTTACCAATGATAACAAACTTGTCTAGTTTGTGAATACTCGATCTACAAATTCATTTACTAATACTTATTAAAAGCTGAATGTAAATTAATTAATTAAAATCAATCAAATTTAAGATTATATCTGGGTAAAAATGTATTTGGTTGGTATCTATATTACTAAAAGTATATTAAAATTCTATTATGATTCATCATTTGCAGTTTACTTTTCTCATGCAGTTTGTATATCTATAAAAGGCAACAAATTATAAAACAGAGTAAGGCGATGTTTGTACATCATATGAAGAGTATTTAAATAAACTAAACGTATAATAAATACTTTTTAATTAGCTAACTTCAATTGTATTATGAGATTTACACAGAGAAGGGGTGTAAACAGTACCATGTTAAATTCCAAAAGGATCAATGGAATTTAAATGTGATAGTTCAAAAATTTAAAATATGATAACAAGCATTTTAGGATTTTATGATTAAGGTAAATTATAACTGAATGTTTACCTAATTTTAGTGAAATAGATATAAACCAAGCATAATTTAAAATTATATTTGTCACCAAGATATAATTTAAAACTGAATTTAGTTTAAGTTTAATTCTGTTTTTAATAATTATTAATTTATAAATGTTTAAAATATTTATTTTCCAACATGAAAACATTGACATAAAATTTTGTTACAAATTTTATTAATACATCTATTTTTTTTTTTTTTGGATTATATACGGTTCTTGGTTTATATTAAATTAATTCAAAAATTATTAATTTATTAAAATATTCGTTTTAATGCCTTAAATGTGTAAAGAACATTTTGTAATAAAGCTAAATTTGTACTGATACATTGTATCGAGTAAAATATTTAATGCTTATGGCATGTAAACTATTCAGTTATTCCAGAAACTCAAGAAAACTTTATATATTTACTAAACATAATTTAGGAAAAGAATATTTTATATTATTTAATATATTTTAATATATTTAAGAAAATTTTATATTAAAAACCTAATAATGGAAAATACATTTTGTAGAAAAAGATCAATTAATTTATTTAAAAAAGGAATTAGTTTGCTAACAGTTCTATTTATTCACATTAGAAACAAATTAATTTTTTGGCCAAAATCCTAATGCCATAATTTTAATAAGTTCTTAAGAAATTTTCTTTGGTCTGTACTACAGATAAAGTTTACAGTTTTCAGCTCTGTATCTATTTTGAGATATAAATAAACTGAAGGCTGGAATGCCCTACAGACTAAATATTTCTTACAGTAGAGCAGTTTTGTATAATCTTATTCACACAGCTGATATCACAGCAAAGAAAATTAAGATGCAACTAGATCATTCCAATTTTCCGTATATGGATAAATATCAAATTCGAATTACCTCATGATAATCAAGGAAAAGTTAAAAGTGTTAAAAAAGACCAGATTATTAACTTAGTTTTTCTCATAAGTGTTGAATGAAAAACGTATATATATAAAATTGCTATTGGAAGGACAATCAAAGAAATTGGGAATAAAAGGATTATTGTGGGTAGTGGAAATTTGAATGATTTCTGAAGAACCAGTTAGATAATTATTACTAATTTTGAAAATAACAAAATACATAAAGAGAATTTTTTTTTTATCAATTTCATAGTTTGTTATTACAAAACGTTATTAAATAAATAAATTTAATAGGACACCATGAGTGTTCATTTGGTTCTAATTATATGATATGAATGGAGTTCAGCGTCACTAAATGGTTAAAAAATCTGGGTATAATAATTAGCAATGTGAATTTCAAAATCCTAATTTTTGAGTGAGAAAAGTTTAGGCTGACCAAACCATAATCAAATGTTTGACAAATAATTTTTTTTGTCCATTGTGGAGCATTAATATATCTTTTTTTACATTAGAAAGTACTTATAGGTGATGTATATGTTATATTAATTGTCTTAAATATGAGGTTCACATTTAAATTAAGTCATTTACTTATTTTAAAAAAAAATTCAAAATCCAAAGTAGTCTTTAAATAAGAGATAAAAAACTTTGTTAGGCACTGGAAGAATTTTGGTAAGCCAATGGAAGTTATTTAAAATACAAATTATATTGTTAAAATGTTTTTTTTCCCTCATACTCAAGGAACTGACATGTTCCAGCCCAATACATTTTGAAAATCTGCTATTGCCTCAGAACTTTATATAAAATTGTTTATAAATTTTTGTATGCTATTAAAAAGTAAGACGTTTCACTTTGAAAATTGTTAATAGGAAAATAATAAATAAACTATTATTAACATCATTTATGACTGCTAATTTCTTTTCAATTTTTTTATGGAATAAATTATTTATTCTAAAGCTACTGTATCATAAAAATTAACGCCTTCATATTTATGCATAAATGCATTGATTGTAATGATAAATAACTAAATGTATAAATTCAAACATTATAAAAAACTTTCACCAAGAAAAAGTTTACATACCATGCCTGTGAGGGGCTGGAATGCCACTAACTAAGCCATCTGAATTCATTTTGGAGTGTTCTTCCTGCATCTTTTGAAACATTTCGGGAAACTTCTGAGGATTCATTTCATGATTGTCCATTTTATGTTTCCAATGCTTCCTACCATGGCACCCCCAATGAGACTTATGCTCCTTTTGGTGCCACTTTTCATCCATCATGGGCACCATGTGGAACCACATTTGGTGTGGATTAGGACCCATGTGGTGTCGCTTTTCGTATGGATTAGGACTCCCGTTGTGTGGATTCATATACATCACTCCATACGTTCCGTTGAACATCTCGGGTGAAGGCTTTCGACTATCTTCTTGCTTCTTGAAAAACATTGTACTCTCTAAAAATTGAAGCTGTGTTGTCCTATCTCGACCGTGTTGCTATGAGAACTGCCAACCGCAGCGGTGAGCGCCGTTTATATGCGATCGCGATGATGACCATGATGCAATATCTCTACTGGTTAAGCGTACTGTTAGGAAGGGCTACTGTACGGTGAACTATAATCCACTAATCACATAAAAGTGTTGTAATATTATGTTCTATACATTTTTTAAGCACTTTTTTTCAGATATAAAATAAATACGAAACTCACATCTCTATAATAAAAACGGGCTGTACATGCCTGTACCATCTCTCTCTCTCACGTATTGATCAGTGTACCTCAAAAACGACAATACCTATAAAGGTGAAATTATAAATGTTTTTTATCTCAACATATAAACGTTGGCAAAGAGCAAAAAATCCTGAATATAAGTCGTTCAAAAAAATCACTTCTTAAACCTAAAAGCAATAGTTTTTCAAATAAAACATCTGCTGGAAGATTATAGCCACGCATTTGATAGATAATGAAATTCCCTACTAACATAAACCGAAAAATATTATAAAAATCTGTTTATTGTTATTAGCAAAGATATGCTTCATTTAAAAGTGTATTAATGTTTTTAAAAGTATTGTTGGGCAGGTGCCCTTTGCATTCTGTTCTCTATTGTAAGAACAAACACTGAATAAAAACCCATCTTTTTTTCTATAATACATGTTGGTAAAATATGTTTTGTAAACATATGCTAAATTATGTTCATTTAGCATATGTATATGCTCAAATCTAGCAATAGCAAAGCATTGCTGAGTCAGCTGGTTCAGTTATGAAATCCGTTGTACGCGCATCACACATATTTCACTTACCACTCTACTTTGAGTTTAATTAAACATTTCTCGATTCGAATCAACAATTTCTAATTTTTCCAAATCGAAACGCTGATTAATTTTCTTTCACTAAGTTTACTAACACATATGCATGAGACTTTCTAAAAAATGAAATTATTTCTTATTCAAAGTTTTTAGTTTTCAAGTATTTACTATTCTGTATTATATATCGCTGTTTTTTTTTTTTACACAAAGCTGCTGGTTGATTAGTTACAATGGATTTATGAATGCCTTGATGAAATATTTTATCACGTAACATCTTTTTTGCATTGTTTATTCCGTGTTGTTGTTTTTTTTTTGTTTTGTTTTTAGTTAGTTTATATGTACTTGCATTATTAAAAACCATTCTTCGAATTTTGATTTAATTTATTATATTAAGTACGGATCTTCAGGAGAAAAAAAAAGATTATTTAATGCTTCACTGCAGTTCTTGTTCATTAGTATTATATAATAACTATCTCCAGATGTGACAGAGTTTGATATGAGGAATTATACTTGGATTGACCAAATAAAATACCCAGTTGAAATAAATATACTAGCACCATTCATCGATCAATTGACAACTTACTTCTGGTTTCTAACACTATCCACAGACGTGCCAGACTTGAAAACTTTTGGACAAGAACCGCTGCGGACATAAAATAGTACCGGCCTTTTAGGACAGAGTAAACTGGACACAGTGGAGATACTGATCTAGTAGGATACCCGCGACTAGTTTATAAAATTTAATTTATAAAAATTATATTTTATAAAATCTCATGTAAAAAAAAAAATAAGACTTTAGATCATTTCCGAAATAATAATTAGATTTTGCTACTATCAAATCTAAAGAACAAAACAATATATATAGTCTGACCGCACATGTAAAAACCCAGGTGCCAAGGAACAAATTATTTTCCCTGTCCGTCTGTAATCAAATTTGTATTCGAGCATGATCGATCTAAAAGTCTTATTCTGATGAAATTTTCAGGAATTGTGAATCTGCATATTGTCCTATATTAATTTTACCTGATTACCTCCTCTTTCATCGCTTTCGCATGTGTAAACCTATTTCTCGCCATGCCTGCATTTAGAAATCGGCTCGTACAATTTAGCTCAACTTAAGAGAGGTTAAGATTAGGTTAGTGTTTGATGGTCTAATATAAATTTCATCGAATTACATCCACTTCTTTCGCATCAAAAAACACATAACTTATATAATTGGTATTTTTTTTTTTTTTTGAACAATTCAATAAAATTTCATTGGTTAAAATTTAGTAGAAAAAGATTCACGAAATCATAAAAATTATTCGTAGAAAAATTAATACTTGATTAAAAATATTTAAATTTTAATAAAACGTCCGCAATAAAATTATTTAATATTTCAATCATATAACTTATTGGCGTCTTTAAAAATTAACAAACGTTTCTTCAAATGTAAAATAAATTTAACGGATCAAATTAGAATAAATCATCCAAATATCTCTTCTGGGCTAGTTTAGCTAGTTTAGTTAAGGAATCGCATAGGTAAAACATATATTTTTATTAATTTCATGTCGTTAATTATATCCCGAGCAGAAAAAATAAAAATATACAATTAAAATTCTTGCTACACATCTGCAATGTGGATCATAAAAAAAACATCCATGGAAAATCGAGATTAGAAAGAAAATTACAGAATGATGCAACAACCACCATGAACATAAATCATTTATGTGATATTCCTTATAGCTGTTTACATTGTACTTTATAAATAGCCCTTTTTTTTGTTTACCTCTTTATCTAAATTTTCGGTAGAGGAGTTTACATACCAAGTACTAAATTACAATTGGCTCAACATTGTTGCACTTATCTGATGAAATTTTGTAGAGAGCTCGCAAGCTATCCACTCAGTTACATCATTTACTTTTTAGTTTACATAATACAATTAATTTATATTTATGATTAGTTATTTAACAGTTATTTAATATATTAAAGAATAGTCGTTGAATTATATTGTACAGTTAATTTTGGTTGGAGACAATGACCTTTAACAATAATCATAGAGTAAAAACGGAACGAAAGATAGATTTATAAAATTCTAGCTAAACATAAGTTTCAATTAAACAGGAATAAATAGCGATTTGAACCACAGGAGTAATTGTCTGTGCCTTTTACTTCTTTGGCTCCCAAGAATTAATATAATCGGTCGTTCTTTGAGGAAGTAATAAGAGGTCGTTTTTATTTCTTTTAACTGTCTCTATTATGACTAATAAACTTCTTGAAAGTTTTCGATTCACGTTTAGAGGTATGAAGCGGTTGGCACCAATCTCTTGTAAAAGGCCAAATTTACAAAAAAAAGAAAAAAAAAAGATTATTCTTTATATTTATATATAGGGATACAAAAATTAATAAATTTTATGATGATAATCAGAGTCAGGATTTTTATAAACTAGCATATTTTGTTATATGTATTTTTCAATCAGCTGATCAAAAATATCCGTAACGAATTTGTGTACTCGTAGGTTCTTTTTCAATGTTTAAAGCAATCAGAAATCAACGAAACAAAGCAGTTGTATTGTTTATTAAAAAATATTATTAAAAAATATTTTAAACGTTAGGTTCCGTATAAACAAATTTTGAAATCTTGTAATTAATATTATGACAAAATATGTCACCGAATGATTCATTTACATTTTATATATTACGCTAATGCTAATAGTTATTATGATGTGGGACACTTTTATATACAAATAAAAGTGTCCCACATCATATTTATGAATATTAATTTAGAAATATATATATTAGCAACTTTACTGTATTTTTAGTATGTACAAAAATGTGGTTATTTCGATATTCATTGGTTTATTTTTTAATCCCTCCACAATTTCTTTTTTTATAGGTAAGAAATTATTGCATGCACATTAGTATGTTTTAATCGTCTTATGGCAACTTTAAATGCTTTTTGCTTTTTATTTTTTCTATTTCTTATTTAACTGTATTTTTTGTATTGCTTATTAAATGATTATGCTCTGCAGGTTTTCGCAGCATAAAAATCAAATTTTAGATGCAACAATTCTACATAATACATGAATCTTATTTACAATACAATGATTCATTTAAAACAATAAGTAAAAGTAAACGAGATATTGCGTCAACCGCGCGGTCGGCAGATAAAACCAGCACCCACCGCTGCGGTCGGCAGTTCTTACAGCTTCACGGTCGAGAGAGAACAACGACTCAAGAAATTTCTCTAGAGAGTACAATGCTGTTCAATAACTACGAAAATCAACCGAAGCCTTCACCCGAGATGTTTTCCGGAACATATGGTGTTTGGTACATGAATCCACACCACAGGGGTCCTAACCCGTTCGAAAAGCGGCACCACAAGGATCCTAATCCACATCAAATGGGGTTCTACATCGTTCCAATGATGGGTGAAAAGTGGCACCATAAGGATAATAAGCCGCATGGAGGTTGTCCTGGTAGGAACCATTGGAGACATGGATTAGGTCACCATGGACATGGAGTAGGTCACCATGGACATGGAGTAGGTCATCATGGACATGGAGTAGGTCACCATGGACATGGATTAGGTCACCACGAAATGAATCCTCAGAAGTTCCACGAAATGTTCTATAAAATGCAGAAACAGCAGTCTAAAGAGCAATCTGCCTGTGGTACTTCAGCCTCTCACAGACATGGTAAGTTTATAAATAACTTTTTCATCATAACAATTGATTTTAATAATTGAAATTAATGAGCAATGTTGAATGTATTCATAATTGTTAACAAATTTAAATGATTAAAGGAAATTTATTATATTTATAATATTAAACACTTTTTGAGACTGGTGGTTAATGATGTTTAAATAAATAATTTAATTTTTATCCATTTATGTCTCAACACAATTTATTTTTCTTACAAGTCCGACGTTTCGGCCAATCCGGCCATCCTCAGGGACAATCTTAATACAATTTTGGAATAAAATGATTTTAAAAACTCAACTTCATGTGCTGAGACTTAAATGGATAAAAATTAAATTATTTATTTAAACATCACTAACCAGTCTGAAGAAAGTGTTTAATATTATAAATAAAATAAGATATAACTGTATCCAGTATGAAGTGGTTCGAAACAGCTTTCAATAAGATAAAAGAAGAATTTTTATTGTTATTTTTAGAAATTAGCACTAATGTTATGTCAAAACTTTTATCATTAATTATTAAACTAATTAAAGCAGAAGGAAAATTTTTTTACATTAAAGAATAAATTGTTGTTTTGACCTGCATGAAGTTGAGTTTATAAAATCATTTAGTTCCAAAATTGTATTAAGATTGTCCCTGAGGATGGCTGGATTGGCCAAAACGTCGGACTAACGAAATAAATTGTGTTGAGACTTAAATGGATAAAAATTAAATTATTATTTAAAGAAATGTATTATTTTATGAGAAAAAATAAGGCAGAAATAATGTTGATAGTATTTCCTTGGCTGTTTTAACATTTTTCAAATTTCAAATAATGCAATTTATTAACAATTATTGAGCCTGAATTTAAAAGACACAATACAAATGTTTTAGTAGTTTTTGTTTTTTTTTGGATAAAGTTTACAATACTGATTGAGTTTAATCATCATCCCCAAGAGAAGTTATTTCACCCTAATTTTTTATAGACCAAAAGTTTTTTCTGAACAATGAGGAATCAATATTTGCAAATTTATTTTGGCGAATACAATGGAAACTTGTATGTAGTATGTCGTTCGTAAGAGCAGTACTTTTCATGATATTTGCCGATGTCAATTCACTGAATATAGAATTTTCGCCATTTGGGAAAAAATTACTTCTACTATAAAACTGTATCTCAGAAACTATTAATCGTAAAAGCTCTATTAGGGCTCATACTTTAGCAAATTTACTCTACTTTAACTGTTGTAATAGGTTTTAAAGATATGGAGCTCTGAATGATTTTTTTTTTTTAACGTCTTGAAACACCCGCCTTTTTTTTCCAACCCAATTATGGTTGATAATGGTTAATTGATGGCAGGGTCATGTAACTGGTAGCAACATAATTTTCATTAAAGTGATGAAAAATTATAATATTTAAAATTATAAAAATCCCATTCCTATATATATCATCATTGATAAATAAATGTTGCTCTGTTATTTATGATTTAAATATACAAATTTTTCACATTACATAAAAAAACATTAAATTTAGTAAATAATATATAATTTATTTAGAACTAATTAATTGTATTTTTAGGTTTTTGTATGAGGAGGTTCGCAGCTGAAAACAAGAAAGAACAGCAGCAAAATCCCATTCCTCCAGCAAAATAAACTTGAAATATTTAATTATAAATCATCATTCCTAGTAGAAATATAAGTATCTGGTACTACAATAAATGTATTCTGATAAAATAAAATAGATGTAAAAATTCTTTATTAAGATGTATATTTCATTAAAAATGTAGTTGATTTTTTTTTTTTGTACTGACAATAAACTAAGTTTTTTCCTTAGTAAAAAGGTTTCATGTATTGGCCAGAAACAAACGAGAACCCATAGACTACAATATTAATGTAAGTCCTTTGGCTTTAATGTATTTAAGATTTTTAATATTATTCTTTTGAAAATCAGAATGATTTTAAAAATATTTTTATAAGTATTAGCTAGCCAACCTTCATTTTAATAAATTAAATTAATGTTTCTCAATTATGCCCTCTGATTCCCTTGTTCATATCTTAACAAGGTGTAACAATGAAAAAGGTTTAGTAGATGCACAAAATAAGGACATGGCTATCATTAAAAAACAGGAAAATATTTTTTTTATTTATGACTGAAAACCAAAATATCAAGAGCTCAGCACCATTACGACTACAATGAATTTGGTTGTTTTCGAGCTATAAAGTCAATTGGGAATGGCTTTCTGATGATGACCTATAAACAAAAATGAATATAAGTAAATCTGTACCTAAGAGGTATAGGACAATATGTCACATATCCTTAGGTTATAGGAAAGCAGTTCAAACAGATGTTCTCCTCCAAATAAAATTAAGACTCAGATAAATAATGAAGCCTGCCTCACTTTCTTTTTTATTTTGTATCTATATTAAAATATGTCTAGAACCTGCAGTCAAATCTTGCATTGGATAAAAATAGGGTTGAGTTCTAAGCAAAAACAGATATAGAGCCTGAATAGGATTTACAAGGTTGAAAATGTTTTCAGATTTAAAATACCAGTTACGTTTTATTTACCCTTTATATGTGTTATTTTACCTAATACATGCATTATAGGAAAAAATAACTGATTTCATAAATTATAGCAACTTTTTATTTTGAAATCAACTTACTCTTCAAGGGTACTCGTAACTACAATTTTCTCACATTATATTTTCAATGAAAGCTTTATTTTAAGCTTTAATTTTCAAACCATTATACATCTATTGAAAAAAATATAGCAGTAAAAATGGTAGAAAATAAAAAGGTAACTAATTTAGATTGAGTATTCCCTTAGTACTCTCTAAATATTTGTAGAACAATTTTACTTCAAATAAATATGGAATAAAACACTCATTAGAAATTCACTGAATCATTACTGAAAAAAAAATTAAAAATTATCAAAGTACTCTATTATTCATGTAGCTAATGGCTGTTTTTTTTTTTTTACAATAAATGCAATTTATAAAAAAAAAAAAAATTAACTTTTTTATTTACATTACAATTCATAAATTATCGAGTTTTCTGATCACAAAAGAATTCAAAGTTCATTTTAATTCTTTGAAATTATCCGATTTTTTTATTAGTTCCTTGTTTACAGCCTCCATCATTACAGACTGCTCTGTAGATTCTACAAATGATTTGACTTCCGAACCTAGTGAGAGCCAGTTTCTGAGTTTTAGGAAGTGTGTTGCATTTCACTCTGTTAGTCAGCAGGGGTCTGATAAATCATAAAAATACACCTTAGCGGTTCTGGATACATCTCTTCTCTTAGGGCATCTATTTTTTTTTTTTTTTTTTTGAATGGGAAAATGTTGAGTAACACGTACAAATATAAAAATATATACAATAAATGCTCAACCTTTCTTATACCCTGAGGTATTCTAAGCTGAGTTTGTGTACGTCCACTGTGTGTGGAGAGTCGTAGACACAAATATGCACTTTAGTTATATGTTAAGCGGGGAGAGTCCGCTTTGCTGATGTAGGGGATCTATGAAGTCTATCACAAGAGCTATTTGCAGCCAGAAATTTAGTTTCTATGATTATAAAGCCTTCAATATATCTATTTTTATGACAATATTTGGTATTATTTGTTTACTAGAAATTATAATTAATTATTTGAAAATAAAATATTTTCGCACATTGAAAAATAACATGTTTACAAATTACCAAAAATGAGGTAAGTAAAGTTTCAAAATTCTCAACATTTATTTATTTTGGAATGAAATTGATGGAAGTATAATTATAAATTCAAAGTTTCAAATTAATCATAATATTCTATTTTTGTAAGAAGATAGTTTTAGGATGAAATTATTAATGGAAACAGTAAACTTGTCTGATAGTAGGAATTGCTAAACCTAACATTTTATAATCACATCTTTTTATTATGTCATCTGCTAAAAAAAAAAATCTCAAAACTGGAATAATTCAACTTTTATTAAGACTATATGTCAAGAAAAAATTATAATGATTTTAATCATTTCCATAACTCTCAGTAAGATAAATGAAACTATGATTGTGTTAATTATATAAATTTATATTTATAGGTAGAAATTAAGATACTTATGTTTACTAGGGAATATATATTTGTATTTTTTGTTTATTACCACTTCCATTTTTTTCAACCATTTGTATTTAAGAAATGAAAAGTTTAGCTCGGAGCTACAACATTCAATATCCCAATTCTAAATTCAGAATAAGGAATATTAATGGTAGATATGGAAAGTCTTAAGAAAATAAAATGTTTAAATGTTATTGTGGGGGAAAAAAGTAATAATCATAGACTTTTTTGATGATATTATTTTTTAATGTAAAAATTTAATACAATAAAAACCTAAAAAAATTAACATTGGTTGTTCTTCTAAGCCACAGAATTTTATCTTGTTATAATATTTTATCTTAAAGAAATTGAATTTTTTCCAATTACTTCTTTCTCATATACATGATACTAAGATCATTTTGGTATAAACAAGAAATTTTAAATGCTCCTGAACTGTTTAATACTGATTAGTTTTAACAGTGTTTTTATGATTTTGGTTTATAATTATTTAGCCATTGTGATAAATTACTGGTACAATAATATAATAATAAATAATCATACACAGTAAGACAGTAAAGTTTAAGTTGAATGATGTGGTTTACTCTCCGAGTACTACCAATCTCATGAAAAATCTAAGTATTACAGTGATTCTTTTGGAAGCTCAATCCAGTTTTTCAGTTCCAACCCAGGAAGTTAAAACTTGGTACTTCAACATGATTTGGGTTCCTGATGAGGAATATCGCCATTAAGTTTTTATGCCCAAAGATAAATAATTATTGCATCTTATTTTTGTTCTTAAATTCTGAGTTCTTTGACCAAAATAATGCATTTAACGGTTCAACAGCAAAACTCAGATTCTCCACTTGAGCAATTTTTTAAATATTCATGAAAATCTTTAATTTCGATAAAACAATGTTTTTAAACTTATCATAAAAAATTTAGTATTGCTCAACATTACTTTAAAGAAAAAAGAAAAAAATTCGAAATTTAAAAACCTTTTTTAATAAAATTATAAGTTTTCTATTCACAGAAGTAGGAAATGTGAATCTTTTCTGTTAAACCATTGAAATCTCTTCAATCTAGAATCTAGAAACTAGAAAATAAAGAGGATATGTATGTATAAACAATAAATAAAAATAAAATAAATAAACACTGACAATTTACCAAACAGTTTTATTGTAAAAACAAAACAGGCAAAATGAAATAAAGGAAGTATTCAATCACATTACTTTTTAAATCTACTCACTTAACAAAATAAAATATCCATTTATTGAAAAAAATATTAACTTAAGTATAGTATACTATTGCACATATTCTTATTCCAGTGCTGATGTAATTTTGAAAAATTTTAGTTTGACATAATATTATCCAGATTTTTTTTTTTAACTGGTTATCACTGCAATCTTTACACAATGGACCCACTGAGCCCGGATCCAGGGCCCCAAAGTCCATATAGCACCCAAATTACAGTAAACAGTAAGTTTGAATAATAAAAAATGAACTACTATTGCTTCAAGATCAGTTTGGGAGTTAATCAATGATGTTAAAAACAAAATAAAAAAAAAAAGGCTTTGAAGAAATAATTCTGTTTTATGCAGATATTTGCTAAACAAAAATCAAGAAAGTACCTCTTGTAAATGTTTAAATTTTCTGTTTCTTTTTAAGTGAACATTCAGTATGTACCTAAAATAATAAAATTGTCAACAAAAGCTAGAACCTAAAAAGTTTCACTTCTAACACATCTGAGTTCCACACACATATTTATCTTTTATTGTTAATTACCTTCTTAATATTATGTAAAATATCAGTTTTAACAAATTAGTTAGTAGTTTATTTCAGACATTTTATTTTAATAAGCTAGAGTTGTTGAAAATATATTCTTTAATCTGGTTATTTGTAAAAAAAAAAATACTATGAAAATATTTTGTATACAACAAAGTTGTTTATAAATTTGCCATAAAGTATTTTTTAAATAAAGAAACAAAACCAAAAACAAATCATATATTTATGGAAAAGAACCTGTAATATTTTATTTTCTGAATAGCCCAGATATTTTCATAAAATTTATTGAACGTGAGTGCCTTCAATTTCTTTTTCAATTGTTATATAAAAAAATCAAAAATATGTGGGGTCCTAACAGGACTCTGAAGGAATCGGAGGGTTAATACATTCTCTCATAGATCGCAGCCTATGCATGACGCAAAAGGGAACAGTTTTTTATATAACCTATCCTTGAGACAAATTAGCACAAGTTAACACTATTTAAGCGTTTTCATTGTTCATGGAAGAGGTATTTTTAAAAATTATTTTTATACAGCTATCCTGTTAGTTGTTATGTATCTCCAACAATGCTCTTAACCTTTGCCGACTTTCAAATGGTTTCTAACTATTTTTAATAAACTTCATAGTACAATAAATCAAATCATCCAATCCTGCAATCACTTTATCCCTAACCATCCCTAATTACTTGCGGGTATTCGCTGAATACTCGCTGCCTAAGCTCCCTTCTAGGCGAGTAAGGTAATAAGCATTGCCTAGTAAACCATCATGGCTTGTCGATAGCCTGTATGGCAAGGGTTCAATGCTTATATTGAACAGCGGTGCTGCAGGATTAAGCGCATTGATTTGTATCATTGCTGCCTATCTTGAGTACCGCTACATTAATTAAACCAATGATTAAAGTTTAGTTCTTTCAAGGCTTTTCTATTCCGAGCCCAACGTATTTTAACTTTTTTTATTGCGGTAGCTTTGATATGAATATTTATTTAATTCATATATTTAAATGCCAATTTAATAATTTGAATTAATCAGAAGTATAATTAGAATACAAGACAATGTAAACTAATTTAAATAAATATGGAAAAAAATAATGGAGTACACTAACATTGAAAGTGAAACTGTACATCGTCAAAAAATGATGTTTCTGAAACAAATTTTTCTTTTATCTATCAGGCAATTTACAATTTTTTTTTATTGATTTATCCCCCAATTAAAAATAAAATAATCTAACAATTTTTGATATAGCATAGAGAATAACATTTTTTTTAATTCTCTAAAAACCAAAAAAAAAGTTAAATTCTTGTTTTTATCAGTTATTCCCAAAAATAAACTAAGGTTGAAAGAGACCCATCCCACTTTTTTTAAATTATATAATTGGGTTAAGTTTTCGGTATCTAATTTTCGGCAGATATTTTATTACGTTTCAGCAGTGTCTTCTGTACACTAACGGCCTACAGCCCTTATGACCTTCTAACTCCTATGATGGATAAATTAAAACTAATAAAATATGAATAACTAATTAGATAACGTAAAAAAAAAATAATAATAAAATAAGTGACATATCTCTGAATTTAGAAACTGATTTGGTTAAAAAAAATGTACTGAAGAAGTAATTCATTGTTTTTCTGGTAAATAATAAAGAAAAGTAATTCCTAGTAAATTATTGATTTTTTTTCTCAAACGTTGCTTAACTTTCAAATATTAGATAAACAAAGATTTCATTTGATATGCCGTTCAATTCTATTGATTACCCAAAGTAGTTTAGAAAATAATATAGTGGCCACATATCCTAAAGTGGCCGAGACTACTAATTTAAAGAAAATTCTGTTTCAGAGACCTATAAGTACAATTAAAGCATTATCAGCCATGGATCTGTGGCGAGACTAAAGCTGCTGTTACACGTTGGTATGAACATATTAACCAACTTTGCTTGGAATGTTCGAAAAGACGTTATCGGTGAACTCCTAGTTAAACACAACTCGATGCGTACTTTATGTATATATTATACATTGTACATTTATATATTTATATTAGAGCTTCTAACGCGCGTGCCAGAAACCGCCTCATGTCCGCAATAGTGAAAAATCAGTTGATATAAAGAATGCTGCACCTAAACAGCTCTAACGATTTTGAAAAAACCTTACCTAACATTTTTTTCTTAAAGCCCTTAAATTTTTTATTTAATTTGAAAGATGAAATAATTATATTTATTCATAAATCAAAAAGTATATATAAACAACCAA
>NW_027106126.1:1907793-1928221 GCF_000696795.3 Halyomorpha halys | reverse complement strand
TAATTTATACATATTAATTAATATCTGAAGTGGACCAGTCTTAGTAAAGATGTGACGTTTTTGACTTTGTATCTATGTTTATTTTTTCGAATAACATAAAAATTATACCTTGAACATCACAAGGCTAATTATTTTTTAACTAGCTTTAAGAAAAAAAAGAGATAGCTTGTGCTGAATTTTAACTTCTTCAACTAAGCTTCAACCTCAATAAAATTGTTATTTCTAACAACTTCATTTTAATTTGTAAAAATGATTTTTATTAAAACATCCTTCAAAATACCTATTATATTTGGTAAAAAATATTAACATTCTTTGGCACAAGACTAGGATTTTTCTGCTCTTCATCTCCTACATTCTTGCCAGCTGCTGAGAACATTCTCTTACAGAAACCTAAAAAAAAAAAAAAAGTTTATATAAAATTTAATATCAAATAAACAAAAAATATTCTATTACACAATAGACAAAATTTACAATTAAAAGGAACGATTGTCACATTTTATTCATTTACTAAAATAGAGTAACCTACCTCAATCTCCTTCACAGTATTGCACGTCAGTTACTACTAATAATAATGACCACACTTTTCGTTTTATGAAATGAATAATAGTTGTGAAGAAAATATTCCTTAAACTCTAATTGGTGGGATTAATAACACAATTTGAAAAAATATACTGTTCGCTTTCCTCCAGCACCGTTCGATTGGCATAATGTCTTTAAAAAAAACATAACGTTTCGCAATAAAGTACATATTATGAACATAATTTCATAGCATTTATGGCTTTCAATTTAAACATAGTTACTCAATAAATTTTGGAACATTGATACCATAAACGATCGAAAAATATAACTTTAATAAATGTACTTGTGGAATAATATTGCTAGCTGCTGGCCAAGGATACATGACCAACAGCACGGAGACCTTGAATTGAACAGTGGAATGACTTGAGCTGAATGAGAACAATCGTGTGGGGATTTTTGGTATTCAAGTATCATCATAACAAGTTTCACAATTTTTTTTTCTTAGAAGAAGCAAGGAAGAATATCTTCTGTAATTCCTCACGGCTAAATATATTTTTCAGGGCGGAAAAAAAAAACAGAGAAGTGCAAACTAGATATTAATTTTTGGCCTACACTAAGAAGTTATTAAATTTCTGAACTGTTTAAATACAACAATTGTTTCATAATTATTTTGATTTGTTCTTCCGATTTGAATGATTTCAAATATGACAATGTTTCAATATTTTTTACCAGCGCTATGTATATATAATAATTTTATAATAATCATCATACATATAAATGAGAATAAATATAACAAGTGGAGCCATTCAACGAGGTCTGTAGATTAAAGAAGATAAGAAATAGTAAACACTTAAATATGATAAACAAACCCATTACCGTTTTAACACAACCGAGTTCTAAACACAGATGTTTATAAATTCCGCTATGCTATTCAAATTTAAAGAAAACTTTATTTCGTTAAAATGTAAATGCTAGTTATATCGAAATAATTTTTTACTATTATATTTAATTTTTCATGAAATAATATGTTTCATCTTAATAAATAGATTGTAAATTTTCATCAAAACCATTGTGCATAAATACAACGTTTGATCATCTAGCTACAACTCAGAAAAAGTAAGTTTGCCAACTAACCAAATTTGTGAGGAAATGGAACACCACGGAGAGAATTCTCTTTGGGCTGATCTTCTCGCATCTTATGCATTCTGGAGAGTATTTCCTGAAACTTCTGAGGATTCATTTCATGATGGCCCATTCCACGTTTCCATGGTCTTTTATCATGCCACTCACCACGCGTCTTTCCCTCCCTGTGGCGCCACATATGATGCATGAAATGCGGCATCATGAAAAACCACATTTTGTGAGATTTAGGAGGACCAATGTGGTGTGGTGACTTTTCAAAAGGATTGGCAGCCGTGTGGTCTGATTTTTCAGGCGGATTGGTCTTCATAAGGTCCCGCTTTTCAGCCTCGTTGCGATTGGGACCCAAGTGCCACACTCCGTATGTTCCGTACAACATCTCAGATGAAAGGATAGGACGATCTTCTTGCTTCTTGATAGGCATTATGTTCTCTAAAGAAACTTTTTCAGACATCGCACTCTCTTGACCGTAGAGCCGCAAGAACTGCCAACCGCAGCGGTGGATGTTATACAACTGCGCAGTCGCTTATGACGTACAATCTTTACTTGATTTACTGCTGTGAATGATTCATTTGCTTTGAGTGGTACCGAATTGTACACCTCCTACAGTTTTAACGCATTGTAATAAAATTATTACTACACTTGATAATATTAATAGTACTGTATACTATAAATAATAATGATAGTACTATTAATATTAAAAGTATTATCAGGGCCGAATTAAAATTTTTCGCGCCTTTAGGTTCAAGAGATTTTGCTTCCCCTCTATCATAGCATCGGCAGAGTTAAGAATTGAGGTGTCGATCAGTCAATTATCCGAATAGAATTATGAATTATTTATCACGAAAAATTAAAATTCATAATTACTATTTGGGCCCAAATGAATACCTAGTATTTCAAATGTGAACACTTATCAATACTAAATTAGTTAAATTACCGATAAAAATAGGAGAAAAAGTAGCAATCAGTTAACCAACCATTTAATAATCGAACCTACATTTAAAATTACTATGACAATTTTAAATTAGTTTAAATCAATATATAATGTTATTGATGAAAATACCAACCTTTTAATTAAAAATATTTCCTCAAATCTTGTAGGTTTAATATTATTCGCCAACAAAATATACACGTTCATAATTATTGTAACTAACTCATTGTCAATTGTAAGGAGAAAAAACTAGTAATATATTTCTAAATATGCGTTAGTGGGTCTAGTGGGCGAATCAGGTAAATCTGGGCCTGGGTATTATCAATAGTAAGGGTATTCATGATCTTTAGTTTAACATGTTAAATGGAATAACTCTTGTTAAACGGAGAAATAATTCATTCTTTTAGCATGTTAAAACGATATAACATATAACATGGTTGAGAGTCTGTTACTAAGTCTGTTAAATAAAGAATGACGTCAAACAACAGACCAGCTGCGCTCGTCACCGTTTTGTATGTTGTGTTAGGTCACTTGCTCGTAGTTTGTGTTTTGATTGTGATAGTATTGTTTTGGATGTTTTTAAAACTAATAAAGTAATGGATGACAATAATAATAATGTAATGGCAGTTACCAATTAGCTCATCTTGATTCTCTTCCTCACAATTTAGAAGATCATCAAAACACTCATTGGCCAAACTTTCACTTTTCACTTACTTAAAGGATGTTGTAATAAATTACTGACGGAAAGATTATAAAACAAGTTGCTCAAAAATCCGGTAAAAGCTCTTATGCGTTTGGCATTTAACATGACTTTAAATAGCGCTGCTCACAACCCTATTATAACATTTAACATGATAAAGCATTTTACATTTAACACATCATAAATAGCCCTAGTATACATAATGATGAGAAGATAGTTGACCGTGAATAACACTTAGCTTTCCGATTTCAGCAGGTGAGCAGTCCTGATAAAGGCTAGAAATTCAGGCCCAAACGTTGGCTCTATAAAATAAGTTATTTCAACTTATTTGTGTTATATTTTGACCGCACCCCAACCATCTTCTCAATCAATAGTATAATGTGAATATTGAAATAATATTACTGGAAGATTATTGATTTACCGTGTGTATAGATGAATGGAATATGGTCCGGGTGCGGTAAAAAAAAAACTAAAATAGTAGATAATTATACTATTTTATTGAGCCAACGTTTCGCCCCACGCGACAGGGCTTCGTCAGGGCTAAAAAAGATACAAACACTATACTTACAAAAAGGAAAAAAGAAAAAACATAAATGTAAAAAAACAGGGGTATAAAATGAAAAGTAAGATATAATAAGAAAAATTAAAGGTTGTAAATAGCAAATGAAAAGGGTAATAATAACAGATAAATAAGAGAAGAAATATTAAAGAAAGTACAAATAAAGAGATGAAAAAAGAAAAAAAATGTTTTTTATGTTCATGTTTTACCTTCTTAAGTGTACTTATATTAATTACTTTATTATTAATTTTCTATTATATTTTACACTTTTCTGTATCCCCGCTCATTTGGTATATTTTGTTTCTTAATCACTTACACACATTGTATTCCATTATTTTATACTTTACTTTTCCTTTGTTTTTCTATTTTTTTTTATTCATATTTTTTTTTTATTAATATTTCTTTCCCCCTATTATGTATATTACCATTTATTGTTAACATATAACACCTAATTTAAATACTTTTTTACTATGTTTACTTTACAAATTATTTTCGTTATTGTGGCATAACTGCCATCCCCACTCCTCCCAATACAAACTGTCACTTTGTCTTTGACTGCCGTCATAACAGGAATGCATTCTGTCTCATCATTTGATATGCATTTTTTTTTTCATCTCTTTATTTGTACTTTCTTTAATATTTCTTCTCTTATCTATTTGTTACTATTACCCTTTTCATTTAGACAATTCATGGGGGCGAAACGTTGGCTCAATAAAATAGTATAATCATCTACTATTTGAGTTTTTTTTTTACCGCACCCGGACCATATTCCATTCATCTGAAATAATATTAATAGTATAACATAAATATTCAAGTAATATTAATATTATTTAAAATGCAATATCATATTTTACTTACTTTTTTTTAACATGTATTGAGTTATGAAATAAGATGATAGATTGAAGGGGTGACTAAAATATCTGTTAAAACAGAATTATTAAGACACTCAGTTGAAACAAGGAACTTGATTTTACGAATTATTTAATAGCGGATAAGTCTACGAATTGGTGCGAATTTCGTGATGGATAAAATTCAACCATTATACAATTCCGATGGATAATATTCCGTATTACTTTAGGGATTCGGGGTTCCACCATTTTCCAACTATTACTGAAAGGATTCCGCCATTGGCCTACTAGTACCTAAAGGGTTTCAAAACTAAAAAAAAAGAATAAAAAGTTGGTAACCAATTTTTGTGGGAACCACCAAAAACCCGAAGGACGTTTCGTGTGTAGAGGAAGATCGGGTAGCCACGAACACGTAAACTAAGTAAAAATAAAAAATATAATCTGAAATTAAATAATAAACATATACTTATTATTTATTCTACTCAATAATCTTAAAGGAAATTTGATAGAATCCACAAACATTTTTTGACGGAAATAAAACATAAAATGTCTTCACTACAACTTTATTGTATTTGTTCATACTTCAGAGAAGGTATCCTACACAAAGTTTTCTTTAGGCTGAGTATTTAGTTGACTAATAATTTAAATGTCATTTTTAGCTCATCTTGTCAGGGGTCCATGTAGAAAAGCATGACATATTTTAAAAATCTCTTTACCAACCATGTCCTTGAAAAATGGTTGCCGCAATTGAAAATATAAGAGTTTGCCGCTATAATAAAAAATAACGGCGAATTGAATTTTTGAAAAATTATATATTTTTAACCAAACTACATAATAAGTAAATATGATTGTTGAAAAATAGGTATAGAACTATTTCACGTATACGTCACCAGATGTTCATTTGATTCTTGACAAAACTAAAATTTATGCTTATTTCTATAAGTCAAGAACTATTAGACTTACACTATTTCTTTTAGCTCTTAGATTGCAGATAGTTAAATGTGCCATACAGTTATTACTGACAGCTATATTCAATGGTTTAGCAGTTTCCATGTTATTTGTCAAAATAAAAACATAAAATATTAATTTCGAATTGTAAAAAATAAATTTTGGTTTTTAGAAACTAGATATCAAGAACTCAACAGACATACAATCTTCAAACAGCACTCAAATTTGGGCATCAAATATCTTATGATATAGTTTCTAATCACTATCTCCTTAAGAGTAACAGTTTTCATGATATTTGTCAAAATGAATTTAAAAAATATAGATTTTTCGTTATTTGGTAAAATAAAAGTTAGTAAATGATAAATACATTAATAACAATAGATATAACATTTAAAACAACACAAACACTGTTAATTATTGTAGTATAGATTGTAATGATGTGTTGTGATATTAAAGCTGATAGATCATAAATTAATCAGATGTTATCATAAATACAGATAATGATATTAATTAGAAAAGTATTTTAAGTAAGCTCCTCGGCAAACATGGGCCATCACTGCAAAACTGCCTTCAGCGGACCCAGCAACCACTCTTAAAATGCCATCCGGTAATACAAGACTAAAAGCCTGTATATACTCATCATTTATAATTGTCTATATGTATATGTTTTTAGGAGGTAATATTGATAATAAATAATATAATATTGATTGGTTTATGAGGTAAGAAGAAAAAAAAAATCAGAAATGTAATAATCCGAACATTGAAAAATTATTCTAGACAGTTTTATAAAATTGGCATATATCCAAGTCTCAGGTTAACTCAAAATAGAATCCACACAATCAATAAAGCACCAAAAAACATTTATGTCAAATTGTATATTTATACGTTAGATTGATAATTTTTTTCTATTCTATTCAAGGCAATATTAACATTAAACAGCACTTGACTTAAATTACAATAAATTCCTACATTACTAGACAGTGTGAACAAAGAAATAGAAAATTACTATAAGGTATACACACAACCAAAAATAAGAGTAAACTAACATTATCAATTTTCTTTTTTTTTTTTACCATTAAGGGATGCATCAAGGGAGGGTCAAAAAGGTAATATGTTGTTTGCCTGAACAACAAGTTCATTATATTATCTTTAATCATCTAGAATTTCCATTTCTCAACCAGACATATTCCTCTATATCAAAAAGGTAATATGTTGTTTGCCTGAACGAGTTCGCCATATTATCTTTGATCATCTAGAATTTCCATTTCTCAACCAGACATATTCCTGTATATCATAATTAGATACAGAAAGAGTTTTGGATTTTTTGTTAATTATCAATAGAGCTTATAAAATAGAAATAAAATGTTAGTTGGTTCTTATAACATATGAGGGTTCAATATTAAAAAGATTTTTGTAAGTTATAATCACCTGTTAAATTATGGTTAAAAAAACAATAAGCTGAGTAAATATATTAGTTATATTCAAGGCAATATTGACATTAAACAAAAGTCAACAAAAACATTTAAAGTTTCATGATTTGAATCTATAATACCATTAAAAAAAACACACATAAAAAAAAACAAAAAACAGAAGAACCCTCTATATTTGAAAAAAATTGAGTATGTTACAATAAGGTCAATTTAACATTTTAAAGGTCTTGAAAATATGCATAATGCTGGAAATGTCAATTGTTTAAATTGAAAGAATTGAGGTAATAAGCTGTATTTATTTAAAGATAAACACTTTACATACAAAACATGACAAATCCATATTCCCAAAAAAATCACTTTAACTCCTTTATTTTTTATTTAATTGCTGTTTAATTAATTTCAGTCGAAGCTCGTGCTCCTCCTTCATAAACTGTTCTTTTAGGTTAAATTCCTTTTCTGCCAATTTCCGCTGTAGTAGCAGTTCATATTCTTGCTTATGCTTCATCAATTTGAGCTTCAGAAAATGAATTTCTTTCTTCTGCTGCATTGTCATTTTAAATTGCTCTTCATTTTGCATTTTCTGCATCTGGGAAATTCGCATCTTCTCTTCTGTCCACTGTGAAATATTTTGTTTCATAAGTGACTTCTGTAAACCTAAAATGCATAGCAAGAATTAGCTCATGTTCAACAAAATTATAAACTAAGAATTTATAAACTGCTTCATTACTTTGCTTTAATAGGGTAGAGCTCTGTTCCCTCAAGTTACTTTGATTGTATGAATTCCAATCTGATGAAAGAAAAACAAATTAGTAACAAAAAAGGAAAAATAGAATAATAATAGATGACTTAATTTAAAAGTACATTTCTTTTGTTCAAGTCCATCTTGAAGTTTCCTTTTCTTTCCAACTGTTTCTAAAAAGTCTTCTGACACTTTTTTGGTACTCTTGTTAAATACTTCCTTGACTGTAAACATACATACCATTTCTGAATAACCCCAAAAATTAAAATATAAAAATATAGAAAATAATTAATCATATAAAAACATTTGGGTAAATTTCTACCTTTGTTGTCATTACCTTGGATGTTGCTACGGGATTGACGGAAGAGATAGAATTTGATTGTTATAATAACAATTGACAAGATTGTTGTGAAATGTTTTACTCAAAGAGTGACTAAAAATTTGTTTAGGGCCACTGAGTAGTATGAGACTATCATATGGCCTATGCACAAAAAGTAGTAGATACCCTAGAATGCTCTAATTATATTAGAGATTTGTTGTTTTCAACCACCTACAAGAACTTTTATATATTCATATTGAGCGTATTTGATCAAATTCTACCCTTTGCTTAGAGGTGCTGTCAAACAGGACTCAGCAATGGAAGACTACCACTGATCACATGTCGTCAATCAAAATCTTAATGGAGACAGGAAGAAGATTTGGTATAAGTACCTACCATTTATTAGTCGATTTCAAAGCTACTTATATTAAGAAAGGAATACTAAAGTAAGGGATCCCATTGAAACTTGTACATCTGATCCACCGAATAATAAGACTGTGAGAGTGAAGTGTTCTATAAGAATTTAAGAGAGTACATCTGTGAAATTTTGCCCACTGAAGAATCTCTGCCATGCCTTAATTTTAACTTCAGCATATTAGAGCGGAGGGCTTAATAGATAAAAAGCTCAACAGCGGTAGAACATAACCCATAACACTCTCGAAATTCTTCCCTCTGCACTATGTCTTGTAATTTCTTCACCACCGTACTCTGCAGGCAGACAATCCAATCCTTCAGCTCTATAGTAATTTAATTTCTCTATGGCACGCTAGACTTCATCTTTATCTGGGGGCTAGTTTCTCACCAGACAGGTACAGTGATTCCCCCCATTGCTCAGAAAGTCAGTCCAATTATAAACTTTCACACTTAAGGAACAACAGATTTGTAAATCACCAGTATAAAAAAATGTTCAATGCAATAATAAGATATATTTTGAGAGACATGAAATTTATATCTTCAGTGGAGCTCTTCCTAATGTGAAGTGCATCAGCCTTCCTTCCAATAGTAAATGAACTCCCTGAAGAAGGGATAGTTCTCTACTTCAATCAGAAGAGGGAAGTCCAACTGGGTGAGAGTGAAGATCCTGGTTTTTATCAACCTGGCTTGATGTACTTCCATGGCAGTTCTATCCACCACTACATGTTCTGCTGTTCCAGAGAAGAGAATTCACAGCTAAGGCACAGGGGGTTGATGTTCTTTCTGAAACTCTGCAGCTTTCCCTGGAACCCTCCTTGCTCTGTTAGGATCAGTAAAACCCAGCAGTCTGGGAGGACCCATTTAGTAGCCTTCAATGTTGCACAGACGGTGGAGAACAACTTTCTCAAAGTAGCACCATTTTGCCTTTCCATCCATTGTCTATTCCACTCTTCTATCGAGTCATCCCGCAATATCTTCTTCCACAAATTCAGAGTCTCACCAATTCTCTCAGGGAGCCTCTTCAGTAGCTATACCAGCCCCTGCCTCTTCACTTTGTATTTAACGAAATCCTCCTTGAGGATGAGATAAAGGGGCATCACTCTGGCTAACACTTGCACTGCCTCATGCGACACTGTCCTGTAGGTCTTTGTGACCCTCACCAGAGCTAGTCTCTGTATGGTAGCCAGCCTCTTTGTTTCTCGTGAAGGTTTGGCTCCACTCAGGGAATACATACCTCACGATACCCAAGACTACACATTTGAAAATGGTCATTGTAGTGGGGTACTTGAGGCCCCAGAATGCATTCCCTAGTCTGCTAGTAAATAGAAGCTTCACTCTTTCTCTGAGGTATTCCAGAAATTAGTTTAAAACTATCATAAAATACAAATACTGCTAATCATTAATACTTTCTACCAATTTACATGGTTTATGGATGTAACAGCCATCAACTCCTGTATCCAAATCCATGAGTGTAATGGGATAATAGACAGGCTAAGGAAAAGGTAATCCAGTAAGGATAAATAACATTAAATAGTAGTTAAATTATACTTTGACTACCAGCATAAAAAATATAAGTTAGTAAAACTAATTTTTTACCTTCATCTGGGATACGCATCTCGACTTCCTGTTTGACATGGATCTGTCCTTCTGCTGACAAGTAAGAAATATTAAAAGAAAACATCTCATTACACATGCCAAAAATCAAATATCAAAATTTAAAATAAAAACTTTTAGTAATAATTTTTCTGCAAGAGTTGAAAATATGTAACAAAAATAATATTAATTAAATAACTTTTTTATTTTTTATCACACACACACACACACACACACACACACACACACATTGGTGTGTGATAATAAATGACATATTGATATACCATAATTTTGATATAATGATTGATAAAAGTAACACATTAGTAGAAAAATTAGTTATTCATCATTTTCAATTCAATTATTATATCTATTCTTATTTATTTATCCAGCACTTATTTAGTTGTTTATATAGTTGAAGGGTTTATAGGGTTCAGGGTTTACAAGAATATGACAAGCCACAGGATGAAAACCATTCAGAACAGCAGTTTTAAAAAATTATAGAATTCTTATATAGTACTAATTAATGCTTTATATAGTTAATATTCCATAATGTTTTGAACAGTAAATATTTTTAACGAGAAGCATTTTGCACAAAATCATAATTGTTTTTGTTTTCTGTAAAATCATGAATTGAAAGCCCTCTACAGATAGTTTTAACAAAAACAAATTCTACTTGCTTTTGAAGAAAATGTTTACCCCTTTGGGAACTTTTTATTGTTGTTGTTGTCTGGGGCTTTAGGGCGTAAAACCCTGAGGTCATCAACGCCCATGTTTCGTGCTTTATAATTCTGTTTCAGATAACAATGTGTAGTTTTCTACACGCCTGTATCACTCCATAATAAATTACATTACATTTACTAAATGTTTAATGTTTATAGTTGTAAATTTCAATAAAGATAAATAGTGTTGGCATTAATAAATAAGCTTTTATTTACTTATTTGTGTTCTTCACTCACCGTATCCCTAATCATTTATTCATATATATAAATATATATAAGTAATCCACGGCCAACTATGTACTCATAATAATGCTCTTGAAAGGTAGAACCTGAGGTACGGCAATCTTTTTTTTCAAACCAAACGCCTATTGCCAAACTCATAATTTCCCAGATTCCTAGTAGTTTTTCCTTTTCGAATCCGAGGTTAAAAAAAAATAGTAATAAATAAATTTAACTTATAAATTAATTATTATTGACTTTAGGAAGGGCTGGAAGAGAGGGGGACTCCAGTCCTGAGGCAGAAGTTACTCCAGGGTCCGGCTAGGGCACACGCATGAAAAGCCAGCGGCAGAATTTAATAGAATTTGTGTTTTAGATTTCCTGCCGTTGGCAGTAACAGCCTGCAACTCTACCAAACCGTCACTCACAGCTTTACCAGCCAACCGATCTCAAACAGCCTCATCTCATAGCTATATTCCATTGTTTCCCTAATGATGTCAGTTATCAAATCCTAACTGACATTTTGTTTGGTAGTGATACTTTCTTACAACAGTCATTGCTTAATCAAACAAAACCATGACTGTATTTAATTGATTCATAATGATGTAATGGAAAATGGAAAAGATCATTATTTGAAAACATCAGCGATTGTTTCAGCCTAGAGAACATTAGCATCATTTGATTGAAGTAGAATTTATTAGGGTCATTAAAAAAGTTTGAACGCATTGATTTTCCACTGATTAAATACACTACATTAATTCCTAGAGAAATAAATACTCACTCTCAAACTAATTCTAAGAAATATCACAAATTAACATTGGTTTTTTGGATTAGTATATGGATCGACCCACTACCAAACAATTTTATTCAGTTTAAATTAAGTTGAAAAAAAAAATCAATCTAGTTGGTTTTCTTAATGCTATTGTTAGAGGTTCAGAAATATTTTCTTTCATAGAACTATACCGGTATCTAGATATATCTAAATTTTTATATACAGCCCGTAAATGATCCAACCCGTCTATGATATTATTATCTCAAACCTAAAAACAAAATAAAACCAATGGATTAAATGTAGTTTAAAAAAATCACGATTTCAGGATTATTTTTTATAGTATAATGCCTATTGATGTCACTTCGAAAACAACTTATCATTAGAGTATCATTCCTAAATGTGAGAGCGCGTAGAACATTGGTAAGGGTGTGCTTCTAACAAAGGATCAGGGTTCAAATCCGGCTGAGGCAGATAATTATTTTCTGTGCCAATGTAGCCATGTGTGTAGGTCACTCAGCCTCATGAAGTGGGTACCCTTAATTGGGTAAAAAATCGTGGTCTAGCATGATTTTGAGCAAATCGCCTGCTCGCACAACCGTTAGTCGTGTAACATTACACCCTTACAAAGTACCCCCATGAAGGGTCAAGGGTGCAGTAGCGGTACAGATTTAATTTTTTTTTCTAAGTTAAGCTAAAATTTAATTTTTAAACATTAATTCAACTAAAACAGTCACCGTTATAATATATTTGTTTAAAATTACAAACCTCAAATCCTATATCCTACAAAAACCTGCAATTCAAATTCTCTGTCCAATCCCGTACTACCAGGTCCCGTTTATCTGACATCTTCTACCCTACACCTCACCGAACTGCTGCGTTTGATAAATCGTTTTTTACCCGAGCTGCATATCTCTGGAACTCCATTCCCTCTAACATACGTCATGTACCAACCCATAACTTTCTTCAATGTGGTACTTGAGTATTTCCTCTCCGAAAGTCATGCCCTTATAGTCCCGCCGGTGTCCGTGAAGCCCAAAGAGGACCTCAAATGGTGAAAAACCCGTAACTGCATGTATGGAATGATTATATGCTGCAATCGCCTAAGGCATAGCCACGTCCGATTCTAGTCTCTGGTCGACCTAATATAATCAACGTGCCATGAAGCCACTCTATGTTTCCTCTACTCTTAGGGTGCCCTGGTATGTTGAGATGCCATATTACGTCAAGGTCCTTCATTTCCTTTTGAATCATGGCATTGTCAAATTCTCTGCTTGAATCTGATGAGATGCGCTCCGGAACTCCGTATAGCGGAACTATAAACTGGATGATAGTCAAAAAAGCACAAAACATTGTTCAGATGTGATGTGAATAAAGAAGTGAATGACCCTGATTCCAGAATGTTAAAAACTTTGATAAATGAATCATTCAACTTAAAGGTGACATGCTGAGCAATTTCTAAGCCGCTGTTATCTTTTGAAACATTAAAAATCAAAAATATCAATTTTAGGAGTCGAAATTCACCAATGAGACTTGAAAATGACTAGAAAGTATTTGGTTAAAAAGAAAGAAATAACCATAGAAGTGGCCAGTCTATGATAGGAGCATGGTATAAACATGCTCTCCTATGATAGGAGCCTATCAGAAAAGCATGCAGATTCCCTTTCAATCATATTAAACTGAACAACACTCAATAAATTGTTTTAACTTTGCACTGGACACAGGTCGATTTATTGACTTCTTTGATATATATTTCTCCCTCATGACTGTAGTAATAATATTCACTATAATATCACTAAATCTCTTAAATCATTGTATTTACACTGTAAATATCATATCCAAATGAAAAAAAATACATGGGAATTATGCCCTATGAATGACTAATTTGGTTAAAAAAGAGAGAAACCAGACAAGTTAAAGCTGTTCAATTAACTTTATCTTGTTATTTTCTAAATACAAATATTTATAGCTGAAAACGTAAATCAAACAGTACCAATACAAGATTGATGGCATTATTGTAATTTAAGTTAAGTTTATAGGATTAATTCAAACAACAAATTGTGACTGAATGAAATCTAATTCAAACAGTAAAATTAATAAATGAACCAATGGCAAATCAAAAACCTCTTAGTTCTATTCAGGATTTACAACTAATTATGTACCATGGGTCAGTAAATTAGATTAAATCAGCCAGAGAGTAAAAGTAATTTTGTTACTAACCAATTTGATCCATTGTTTTCAAGGAAATATCACTCAATAGTAAGTAAAGACATCAAATAACCAGAAGTCTGATACAAAGAGATATGTGTCGTTCAGGAACGAACTACAGAATTCAGAACGGCCTAACGTTTAAAGGCCCCCTACCACTCAATATTTCATGCATTAAATATATTTCAGTTATATTCAAAATCCTTTCGTGAGTTACAGGCGCTCCGGCGAGATTTTTCTAAACTCCCTCTTTCCTCTCCTCAAAATAGACTAGTAGCTTATTTTCTAAAATGGCAATGTTTTTACTTGAGCCCTTGAGCCTTGATAACCAAAAGGTTTTACACATTTAAAGAATAGATTATTATTATTTTTGGCTAACACCTGGTTATTTCAGGACTCCCGTTTAATTCCGTTCTATCAGTTTTTTGGAGTTAAAAGGACCCACTAAAATGAAAATAAATAGAGAAAATCTTTACATTATTGGATAAATTTGAGTATGTATTTGTTTACTAGGAATTATGAAATTATTCTCCCGGCTGACGTCATACAACGCTATCTTTTCTATAACTTCAGGATTAGTGACCAATATTAACTCTTTACATTGTAGGTCATGCATCACTAAATGTTTAGCTAGTATTGATGTTGGTGTACTTCTTAGACAATCACGAATGATATTAGTTAATAGCACAATTATTGCATCTCTCTCGTTGGATTACTCTATTATGCTGACCGCCTTTGGCATTTAAGATATATTAAATTACTAATTGGATTTTAAGATTTCAATTTGCTTTTGCTTAACATGTTTTTATGTCTCAAGGTTTATAGACTAAGTTGTAATAAAGTTGTTAAATCCAAATTAATCTTGGAAGTTTATAAACTAAAGATATTGAGTTAGTCCACTAACATATTGCCATTCAATTCAGTGTGATATCCTATCACTACTTTGATTTTACTAATTGAATTAGATTTGTTTTATTGATAATACTTAAAAGGATTTGTTCATTAGCTTGGCTTTGCAAATTTAACTTAAATTGTAATGTTGTCATCAACCCGATATTTGTTTCCTCTGTTTACCCTTTCATGTCTAAATAATTGTATTTCTGTAAAGAATTAAATAGCTGATGAAACTGAGATAACATTAAGCTTTCGTTTTTAGATTCAATACTACATTTAGTGCTTACTTTTCATTAATTTTTAATCCTCTAAGCTATGTAATTAACGGAAACCTAGTTCTAGATATTAAAATATTGAATTTACAATTTTTTGTTTATGTTAAAGAATTTAATGGTGTATTGAAATTTTCTATTGACTAAGTAATAAAATGAATTTTTAAGCTTTTAGACACTTAATTTTTATTTATTAATTTTATTCAAAATATTTTAGTACTTTCCTGTCCATTTATATAAGGAAATCATGATTTCTCTCGTGTCCATCCTTCATCATTATTATTGGACATTGTTGCAGCTCTGATAATTCCTACCATCATAGAGAACTATCCACGGATTAAGTATTTATTAGACTTCACATTGCTAATTGGTCGGGAAATATATTTCTTAATTTTAAATGGATTAAAGGCCTTAGTAATGGAAAACTCAAAATTCCTTCTTATACTACTATTATATTATTATTGCTTTATATACATTACAGCTGCAAACTTTTGCTTGCTCAAAAGAGATAACAAAGTTTCCATCTCAGTGGAGGTTGGGCCTATAGTAACTTTTAGCGTTATGTATAAATGAGTTTTGATGTTCTTGCCGCTAGAGCTTGTATTGTAATGAGTATCTTAAATGCTTAAAACTCATACACAACTAATATTGGTTGTTTTCAATGTCTTGCCATTTATCACATAAACTATATTCTCTTCTTTTTTAATTCATACTCAATTTTTTAATAAACAAATCAAAATTGTGTATGTAATAATGCATAAGGGTCATTTTCCGAACATATAATTTAACAATTGTTGTTCATGGTCTGTTTTTGTGGTTGTTTTCAAAGGATCGAATATGATGTTCAAAAGATTTATTATGGTGGATTATATACTATTGTGAAAATTAACTAAGTGTTGTTAATAAGATAGGCATCTTCTTGATTAATTCTTTAAATTTATATGATTTAAAGAATGCTTTAGAATTTAAAGCACTTTATTGATCAAATAATAGTATTTTATTTTAATTAATCATTTTTTATTAGCTTTATCAATTCAATAAAACTATTTACTATCTATCCTTTTAATATCAACTTCAGTGTTCTTCTGGTAAAGTGATCTTATAAATGTATCTATTTCAGTGCTAATCTATTGCCATCAAATAAATCTAGATTTATTTTTAATGCATAAATCACATCATATTTATAATAATGATTTATCAGGTTATACTTATACTTTTAAAATTATTGCAGATAATTAAGTTTTTCATTTATTTTTCTACTGCCAACATGACCATAAAATGATGGATCTTATCATCTAAAGCCGTTAGAGATGTAAATCTCTATCAGATGCTTAATAAATTAATGAGAATCTCACCATCCTTAACAGTATTTCTTAACTTTTCTTTTTCCACTTTGTTGGGTTTTTGATCTTTCATTATTTCTTTAAAGTAGATAATATACTATACAATTATCTTTCTTTTGATAATATTCTGGATGTATATATATATATTGTAGTTTGTAATAATATACATTTTTAAAATTCATAAAAGTTATTAATGTTTAAATTTGATGGAAATCCCATTTCCTTTTTGTTAATTTATTAAAGTTTTGCTGGTGACATAGTTTGAGTAATAATAAATAATTGAGAAAGTTTGGGATGTAATATTGGATATACGCTTGTTATTAAGGAATGAATCCTGACTCGTACTTCTTTAATCATTTTGTGACTCAAAAATATTTTATAGATTTCCTTTAATCATTCTGAACCCATAAATATTATTACATATAGTGAATTTTCAACTTTATTTAAAGTTTAGGATTCATGTACCCATTTTTTCTTTTCTTTTTTTTCCAAACTCACACTTTTTTCGGAGGATGGGCACATATAAAAATTAATGTTACTTTATTATTATTTTTTTCCTGAATTTGGGAATGATAACTATCCATAGTTTAACTTCTTTCCTTTGACTACATCCACTAAAAGATTTAATCCTTCAACACCATTCCTCTTTAAAGCTTTTCAATACTTTATTCAATTTTCAATTGAAATATTAAGTAAATCTTTATGTTAATTAGCTTTTCAAATGATCTTGATACTGTATTATTTTAAGCCATGAAATATTGATAAGTGAAGAACAATCATTTTTGAATGAGTTCTGTGTTTCATTAAGTCTATTATTGGGGTACATGTGTTGTACCATTATTTTAGGTAATGTACAAATCACCTAAATATCTTAAGTAGTGATAAATAACGTGCTATCTGATGCACAAACCTTATCTTCCAGACAGTACCTCTTTTAGGACAAGAAAATCTTGTTTGAATGTGTAAAATGAAAATTAATTGAATGAGGAGAAGATGGTTGGGGGTGCGGTCAATGAAAAACACAAATAAGTACGATTAACTTATTTAAAAATAAGTTAATCGTAAACTTATTTTAAAATAAGTTAATCGTACTTATTTGTGTTTTTCATTGACCGCACCCCCAACCATCTTCTCCTCATTCATCATCCACGGTCAACTATCTCTCATAATTTTGAAAATTAATTGAGATCCAAGGAATGTTATCAAGATTGAGAAATAAGTTGTAATTCATCTTTGTTTTAATAATTTTTCTTCTTATTGTTTAATTAAAAAAATATTGTTACTGTTGTCTATTATCTATAATTGACTCGTATAAAAAGTGATAGCAAATTTCATTTTTAAAAAATGTGTAAAACCAATAAATTAATGAGGTAACATCTTTCTGTAAAATTTATAAAAACGATGCTTTACTATTTTTCCCCCCAATTACTGTTGATTTCAACAAATAAATAAATAACAAAATAAAGTTTATTCTGTTTTTGTTCACTAGTTGCCTAGAAGAGGATTGGTTAAGTAATAACTATCTATATTTTTAGTCGTAATATAATGTTTTTGTTATTGTTTATTCCTTAATAGGGTTATTTATTATTTATAGGATTAGAGGATTTCCATGACAAGATAGAGGAGGACAAGATCTCATGGAGACTAATATGGATATGAAGAAATATGTATTATCTCATGATACATGTGAAATGTGTCATAAATGTCATTATTGTGCTTTTACAGCAGTTGATAGTAATTTAAAACTACATATCCAACAGCCTTGGCATCCAAACAAACAGCTTGTTCATGACTAAGTCAGTGGGTACTTTAGAAACCCAGGTGACAGCTCAGTGAACAGATGAGGGGTCATATCAATGTTCAGATTGTTACCATAAAACAGTTCGAGAAAGTGTTTTAAAAAAACATATAATACCTTGTCATTCAGGTGAGAGGTCTCATCGATGTCCTTATTGTGACTACAATGCAGTCCAAAAGAATCATTTAAAAATACATATTATGGCCCAGCATACAGATGAGAGGCCACATACCTATCATTGTGATTTCAAAACAGTAAAAACTGGTACATTGAAAACACATGTAATGGGCCTTCATTTAGGTGAGAGGCCTCATCAATGTCCACATTGTGACTATATTGCAGTTCAAATGAATCACTTGAAAACACATTTAATAGCCCGACATACCGATTAATAATGTCCTAATTGTGACTATAATGCAGCAAGAGAAAGTGTTTTAAAAAAAACATGTAATGGCTCATCATTCAGGGAGAGGCCTCATTATTCCCTTCATTGCGACTATAAAGCAGTCAAAATCGATCATTTGAAAGGACATATAATGGCCCGGCATGAGGGTGAGAGGCCTTATAAATGTTCTAATTGTGACTATAAAGCAGTAACAATATATACATTGAAAAAGCATATTAAGGCCCAACATAGGGGTGAATAGTTTCCTCAATATCCTCATTGTGATAAATAGGTATTGGTATTGGTATCTGGTGGGGGAGGGACTAGTCTGGCAAGTGGGCCTAGTGGTCTTTTTTGCCAACCGCTGGTGCCTACCAAAGTTGCTGCTGTGTACTAGCCAAGGTGGGAGTGCCAAGATTCATTTCTTGGGACTGCTGATAAATAGATATTAACTGCCCCAGGTGCGAATCGAACCTACAACATTCCACACCGGGTGCTCTGGGGCGTATGTCCCAACCCGCACAGTCCTTATTTAACTTTGATAAATAGGTAATTTAAAAAACTTGTATAATGACTCATACAACTAACAAGCCTCTCGAATCTGATTATTATGACTTTAAAACAGTAAAAGTGGTACATTTATAGCGCATGTAATAGTCCATGATTTTGGTGAGATGCCTCACCAATATCCTCATTGTGACTATACATCAGTGAGATAGAGTATTTTTAAACTGCCCTATAATAAAAAAAAAAATTCATCAAAGTCCTCATTGTGACCATAAAATAGTGAATCAAAATCCCATCATTTAAACAACACGATCTTAGGGCAGGTCTATTTTGTTGGTGATAGGGTTCATCGATGCCTATATTTTGGGTGGGAGGCCTGATTAATGTCTTAATAGTGACTAGTAAGCATAGTAATAGTTACTTGGAAAAATCACATAATGGCATAATACATGTTAAATGAGAAGCCTAGTCAATATCCTGGTGATTATAAATCTACTAAATATCATTAATATTCAGAATAGTAGGAGATACTGATTTAAAAAGATGTACTATAGAATGCCCTGATGGTGTGGTGGGAAGCCTTAGTATGCGAATTGTGTCTACTAAGTGATGACAATTAGTAATTTAAAAACAGATAGAGTACTTTCTGCAGGAATGAAGTCTCATCGGATATATTATTTTTGATGTTACTTTGCCTGGTTTTTTAAATTTAATATAAAACTATTTGGATTAAGTTCTCCCTTATTATACTGGTGAAACTAATCTCGTTTGTGAAATTCATTGCTTAAATAACATAACCAGTAGTGTGCCATCCTAAGTGCTCAGTATGAGAAATATATTTATTACTTTAAGAATTTAAGATACATTTTTATTATTTCTGTATGATGTTGTAATTACAGTAACATGTGGGGTGTATTTTTTTTCATTTTCATTGTTACTGAAAGTGTTATGCACTAATTTACCTAGAATTCGAAATTTTTAATGATGGCAATACTTCTTCTTATTAAATATTTCATAAAAAGTAAGAGGAAGTACAAAACAAATGTGTGAACTGTTGCATTGATTCAAGAATAAATGTTTTTAAAAACTCTCATTGCCTGATGGTCAAGACATTTAGAAACGTATTTAATTAATGTATTTATTCTAAAAACACTAAGCATATTGAATTATATAT
>NW_027106126.1:1889588-1907708 GCF_000696795.3 Halyomorpha halys | reverse complement strand
TATTAAAACATTGTATTATTGACCTTTAGAAAGTAATAATTTTTAAAAAAGTATAGGTCATTTAATGAAACAAATTTTTTAAAAAAATGTTTCAAACAACGGCCCGATTTTGCTTAAAAATTCCAAATATTTAGGTTATAACGAAAAAATAATTCAAACAGGATTCTTCATGGATTCAGATATTTTGAAATCGCCATAATTATGATTTTTGCAAAAATATCTGTAGTCAAATCTTCTGGCGTTTAGGATCATTGATTTAGGAAAACCGCAATCACTGTGCTAACATTTGTGATGATAATTTTTAAATTATCATGATACTGATTTTTTTTATTATATATATTTTTTAATATGTATCTTATTATTGCCATAGCTACATATTAACAAAATAATATATCAGTTTCTACCTAGGTATATTGTTTATAAGTATATTGTGAGGTTTTCCATAACTCCGGAGCTTAATCGAAAACGTAAAAGTGCTTTTAGCGTCGGCTCAATTTTGCCAACAAGTTTCCAAAAATTTAGTTTTGCTGAAAAAAAAATTTCAAGACATATTATGAATTGAGAAATTTTGAAATCACCATGTCGTCTTTACAATATCTTCTGTAGCTGTACTTTCAGGCGTTCGATAAGAGAAATGTTTGGCTTAACATTTGCGAGGATGCCTAATGCCTGCAAGGAAATTTTCAACTATGACGATACTATCTTATTATGCTTTATTTTTTCCTTAAATATTATTATATTAAGGCATAACTACAGATTAATAAAATAATAATATCAACTTTTTTTAATATAAAATATGCGTGATACATTTTTCGTAAGTACAAATGATGTTTTCAATTTGTTTGAAGTATGAAAAAACTGTATGTAGTTGTAACGTACACCGTTTATAACGACGAAATTTTCCTTTCACTTTGGAGGATGTTAAAAACAATTTAATCTGTACTTTATCAATATTTTCAATAACCGTCGAGTTCATGGTTATGACTATACTGAGAGTGTGCTAGGTTATCGAAGTGGAGTTCAAGACCTAATTTTGAAGTGTAATTCAAGGCAATTTTATATGGCGTCTGATTGTGGTTATCTTAACCTTGTGTTGTCTGATGCTGCCAAGTTGGTGGTAAAAACAATCACAATTCTTTCTATAATTCAAAGAATATACGCTGTTTTGGTGCATCTACTCGAGGTAGATAATCTTATTGAAGGAGTTACCAACATACACACTAAAGAAACTCTCGTACACTCGATAGTAGAGCTTAGTGCAGATTGTCAAAGCAATAAGGAACCAAACAAACATTTTCCTTCATTAGAAAATAAAGAACTTTAAAGGGTTCATTTTTCTTAAAATATACCTAATACTTTAAATAATTATTAATTTTAATTAGGTTTTTGTAGTTTTTATTTTTCCAATTTCATTCATTATCTTTTTTTAAAGGTAATATTAAATAAACTTTAATTAATACCAATAAATATTTTATTTTATATTAAAGTTAGTATATTTTAATGAATGAATATTTTAGTTAGAAAATGCTTGTTATGTTACTGCCCCAATTATCTACTCACTTTAACTCTACTATACAGTATTGAACGCGAGATTGGTGGACACAAATAAAATGTTTTACTGTTCTTACTGTTTTATTAGCTACGGTTAAATAACATAAAACGTTCTTACTGTAGTCAGAACTAACAATACAAGTACACACACAATTCTTAGTGCCTTCCAAATACTGCTATAAAACCGTTGCAAGCCGGTATAATCGATATATTCACAGTTTGGCATAGAGCAACATTTATACAATAAAAAATGAATTTTTACATCTCACTTTAACATATAGAAACCTAATAATTAGAATTTACAATTTTTTCATCCTCTCTACTAGTGTTTGTAGGTACCAAAAATGGACACTTGCTGAAAAGGAAGACCTTATAAAAAGTATTGCATAGTATATATATCTGGCCTGACTATATATTATAGTATATCTGAACCAAACAGAGAATTTACTATATAAATAAAGCACTTACCTCCCTAATTTGTATTAAAATTAATCCTCGCTCGTTTCAGAACAGATATTTCTATATTATTTACTGTGGCAGTATTTTCCCATTTAATTTTTCAAATGAGCCTTTCTGTTGACAGATTTTATACTCTCGGACACTCGTTAAGAGAGCTTAATGCAGATTGTGAAAGCAATAAGGAACCAAACAAGAGAAGTTGAGAATCAGTACTAATGATTCAAAAACCAATAGTGAAACACATAGCTGTTTGAATTAGAAAATTATACTGTTTAATTATTAGTTGTTAGTTTGTAGAACCGCATCATCGATGATGTGAACTAAAAAAATACCACAAGGAAGAAAAATGGATATTAAAGCTGCAATTCTGTCATTTGAGTTTTTTTTTCATGCAAATTGAAAAATCCATAAGAAGATTACTTTGATTCTCTGACAACATCGAAAGAAATAGTTGAAAGTTAAAAAAATTAGCCAATTTCTCTAGAGATTACTTTTTTAATCGCATGTTT
This sequence comes from Halyomorpha halys, assembly GCF_000696795.3. Lineage (NCBI taxonomy): Eukaryota > Metazoa > Arthropoda > Insecta > Hemiptera > Pentatomidae > Halyomorpha > Halyomorpha halys. The sequence continues at coordinate 1,905,189 of NW_027106126.1, read as the reverse complement.
TTGTTTATTTTCGGAAGTTCAGTGGGTAAGGCCCCATACCCTTAATTCATGGACCCGGTTTCTAATCTGGTTGTGGCAGACAACTTATTTATTCTGGGACGCTCCTGAGTTGATTCAGACTCTTAATAGGTAGTTCTTTGATTTTTTTTTTCTAGCTAACTCCTGAATTTCTGAAACCAGTCCTGTACCGTATCTCTTTTCTTTGCGAAAACAAGTAAAGTTGATCGCTATTCGTACTCATGTATGACCGACCAATCTCTAGTCCTGATCTTAATAATCTTAATAAAAACGAGATAACAACCTTAATTAATAGAAAAGGAAAATAAGAACAAACAAACTAGGAAACGTATATTACAATAAATTAAGTAGATAGTAGATGGCACTAACAGCAGATAAGATATAATAATATAGATGTCTGAATAAAATAATGGAAAAGTTATTAAAAATCTTACAGTCCTCATATAAATAAAGAAATTAACATCGAAAGGTAAAGAAAAAACTTTATATAATGAACATTTGGAATTAATATAATAAATTATGTAAGTAATGACGGAAAATATATAAATAACGAAAACTTGAAATTAACGTAATAAATTTTGTAAGTAATGATTAAAAATATATAAATAATGAAAACATTGAAATTAACATAAATAAATGTAATTAATGTAATTTAATTAACATCTGAAATTTCTAATTTGGCTTCCTTCTTCCCACCGCCACACGTTGTTCCTTCCTTATTCACCTTTCCTGACACTCAGTATTTATTTGAGCTTATTACTTTTTACTCATCTGTATTACTATGCATCTTTTACCAATTGAATCATCGTTTATCGTTTTGATTCTTGCCCATTATATCATATACATCGTTAATTTCAATTTTTTATAATTTATATATTTTTAATCATTACTTTCATAATTTTTATATTAATTTCAATTTTTCATTATTTACATATTCTCCCGCACCTTTCACTAAGTTAGTTTCTTTATTTACATGAGCACTGTCTGATTTCTACTAACTTTTATTTCATTATTTATTTTTTATAATTCTAACCCCCAGAATATTATATTTCATCTTCTGTTAGTGGTATATACTATTTACTCAATTTATTGTTATATGTGTTTCTTAGTTTGTTGGTTATTTTATTTTTATTTTTCTCTAAATTAAAGTTGTTATCTCGTTTTTACTTTCAGTCCTGATGAAGGTCTGAAATTCAAGTCGAAATGTCGACACAAATAAAATAAATTTTACTTATTTGTGTGTAATTATTGACCGCACCCTTCAACATCTCCTTGTATTGATTTTACGGTCAACGAAAAACATCTCATTAAAAATGAGCTCATAAAGTGTATTTCTTAATTTTTTCTTGTTAAGACTTGCACATAGTTTGGGAACAAAATTGATAAAAACTATCCTTCATGTTCCCCCGAAAAGCTTAGCGCTTTAATTAGATGCTATGAAAATTGTGGTGTTAGATAAAAGTATTAAATTTACTGATTCGTGATAGAATTTTTTTCACCCTATTCCACGATGGAGATGAAATCATTTTATGGCAAAGAACCTATTTCATCATCTCGCAGAAATCTCCGGGCAACAGAGATTATTGAGCAAGCGGGATAGGATGCTTTGGAATGAAGTAGGAAAAAGCGCTGTACTTGTGTTTGATTTCATCATTGGCGAATCACTATGCATGGTGGTAAATAAAACCAGGAAAGTTTTCCAAGGACTTCAGATTGAAGTGTTAGGATTTTGTTCACGTAGACGTGTTTTGCTAAGCCCAAGGTAATTGGGCTTTTAAAAATAATAGTCTAAAAACAAAATAAAAACTGTCAGATAGTTCTTTTTTGGTTTAGGTTCAGATCGGCATTAAAAATCTAAATTTATTTCCTTGGTAGGTTTATTTTATTGAAGGACATTCTAACATTTTCTATAACTGTCGATTCTAGGCTCATTGTCTTGGAAACTATCCACCGCAACGAAATTAATAATTATATTAAAAAATAGAATGAAAATATTTCCAAATGGTTTTGACATTATACTACATTTTCTGATAGTTAGTCATCTTGAGAAAAGCAATGCCTCAGTAAGAAATAAATCACTTTTTTTTAACACGGGCTACCTACTAAGCAAGGGTGGATTTGATTTAGATCATGGAAAAAATGGACTCTTTCGTCCGTACCGGACAAAATCAATAACAGTTAACCGTCCTAATAAAATGTAAATTGTATAGTATACAATCCTTAGATTCATTTTTTTTTTCATTTTGTTCAAATAATTTACAATTATTAATTCTTTCCGGGAAGGAAAAAATAGTCGGTTTTGGTTATTATAGACAAATCAAATCCATCCTACTAGGAGACCTGGACCCTGTATCATAATGAAGTACAAATTAATACTATTAGTCTTGTAGATTTAACTTAATACTTACACTAACTTGTACAATAGTAACTTGCACATTACTACTTTTTAATTCAATTTTAGGCATCCCTATTATGAAAAAAAATAAGTATTATTGTTATTACCACGTTGTTTCCATACTTGTATTTATGAACCAATAATTTTAGCTTTCATTATGAAACAGGACCCTGGAGCCCATAAGTAGTTGCTTACATTGCTACAATCAGGTTTACATCCAATGTATTCTTCAATGTGGTGGGACTATAAATAAAACAAGAAAAGTTTTGTTACGGCTTTATATTGAAGTGTTTGTGTTTTGTTCACGTAGAAGTGTTCTTTAAAGAATAGAATAGAAAAATTCTTTGTAGTAGTCTTCTCTTTTAATAGAATTTAGCGCACGAGATTGTGGACTAAATTTGGCATTACAACAAAGGGTTTTCTTCCTCTCAAGGCTGTTCCCAAATTGATAATAACTTAAGAAAAATTTGATAAAAACAATGTCAGAGATAACCAATAACCACTTGAAAGAGAAAAGAGGTAAATTCACAAAAATAGCAACACAAGTAACTAACCAACCGTGTAAGCATAGAAACGATAGAAAAAGTTGCAATTTAGTGTTTCTCATGTCTTCCAACAACTCTTGGTCGCCCTTCATCTACTAGAGTTCCCAAAGACTAAATGATGTGCGTTTTGTCCTATTATGTCCATTTTGTCTTGCGGTCTGAACAAAGTTCAAAAAAGTGGACAATGTGTTTGTGTTTACATACGATCATGTAAACCTAAGTATTACATATATAATTATATATTTTTATTATCAGGTGTATATAGTTGACCGTAGATTACTGATTGGAGAAGATGGTCGGGGGGGGGGACAAAAAAATATGTATTTATGCCGACGTTTCGACCTGATTTTCACCAGGGCTATAAAAACAAAAAGACAACAACCATCATTTAAAGAGAATTTTTTTTTTTGCTCTCAAATTGATTATTTTATCTCTACGATCTTTTGACCTTTAGATTTCTGTTTATGTAAAGTCTTTTGCCGACCTGCACTCTAGCGGCTTTTCCTGCAATTTATAACAACGTAGCCTGGATTCTCCTATAATTTTAGTCTCTCATTTCGTACTTTTTTCATTCCCCTTTCTCCATTTATTTCTTCTTATCCCCTGTTCTTTTTTAATTTCTTTAACTAATTCTTTATAGATTCTTTCCACTGTATCCTTTATTTGTTGCTAACGTTTATATGTATATAAATTATAATGTAATCAATTTACTACTGTCTTGTCTATAGTTAGTAATCAACTAACTTATATTTTCATTCCATTATTGTGTATATTTCAAACTTTTTTAGTCTATTATTTATTTTATTTATATATATAGTTTTATCTATTTTATTTTTATTTTTATAATTTTGTTTTTCTCTTTAAATTATGGTTGTTGTCTTTTGGTTTTTATAGCCCTGATGAAGACCTGAAAATCAGATCGAAGCGTCGGCATAAATAAATATTTTGTTTGTTTATTTATGTTGTTCCTTTGCTGACTGCACCCTCCCGACCATCTTCTCCAATCAATATATTTTTATTCTTTGAAAGTGTATAATGAATAATAGTAATAATTATTATAACATTATAAATTATTAAGTTAACCAATAATAACTTCGGTTTCAGTAGATATTGGTTCATGTAGTTTTATATCAATTATATAAATGAACTATACGTCACATAATATGTTATTAAGGATATCGATATGTACTAAATTATAAAGTTGTATCTCTTATGCACTTATTTCCAGGAAAAATTACTTATTTTTTTGGTTCAATCTTCCATTCATGATTACAAATTGATATTACGTTTAGCATATTCGGGATTTAAGCAGAAGAATATGGTTATAGAGAAATTGATCGTGTGCGACATTCGGTTCAGAAGAAATTTCAAGAGATCATATATATTAATATTTTGTACAGGATGTTTGTTAAATAGCTTCGTATAAATAAGATTTATTTCAACAATTTATAGACAACCTGGTAGGCAGAAGGAAAAGGAATTCTACACTGTATAATGTTTAATACGGTTATACGTCAAACGATGACAAAACTGACGTCTTATCGAATGTCAGAAGGAGGGGTTACAGTGTGTGTTCGTCCTTCTCCATAGAAGTTGCCGACGCCATGGAAAAGGTAATTACTCTTCTGATCTTTTTTTCTTTTGATCGCTCCCGGATTATCTTCTTATTGATTTCACACCATCAATCAAACGATTATCCAATAGATCTTTTGTTTGGATTATATTGAGCTACAATTTACGATCCGTAAGTTTTTAAACTAAATAATCTGATCTTTTAACTAAACCTACATTTTTTTTTGGAAGTAGAGCAAAGGATACAGACTAACATAAAAAAATATTTTTGTAAGGACAGAAACAATTGTCTGATTTCAAATCATCCCTGTTTTTTTTTTAAAGGGAAAAATTTATAAACAACGAGTGGAGGCATCTCTTCATCATTACCCCTCTGATTCTGATGCTCTTTATTTCTTCCTTGGTTTCTTGAAAAAAAAAATTACGTTTAATATGACAATATATAATATCAATTAGAATAAAGAAATAAATATAACAATCCGTTGTTCATCAAGCTAAACAACATCACAATTTTTCCAATTTCAATACTTTACATGAGAATAAAAATAATATTTGCGGCTGGTCATAACAAATCATTAAGGAAAAATCTCAATAGTTATAGAATTTTCAGTATAAAAAAAAACAATTAAAGCAGAAAATACGAAATACTTAATTTAATTATGGTAGTAACTCATAATAAAAATTATTTTTTCCGAAATTATTAAATTTAATAATCTTTCCATCATCTAAATATTATCAGAAATATTACCACATATTTATCAGTTCCTACTAGCTACACATTGGCACGTTTGAGGTCAATGTGTGATGAACTTTAGTCTTTTATTTATTTAAAAAAAAAAAGAATTGACTATAATTAAACTGTAGTACGTAAATAAATAACTCTATTTTATAACAAGAGCGTAGACAAGTCAAGGTAAAATCTACTATTAATGAAAAGTTAGAGGTAATGGTTTCATTTTACAATGCTAATTTATATTAAAATCTATGAAACAAAATTACTATTTAGTTCAGGATAAGTGCTCCAGTTATTTACAGTGTAAACTTTGTTTTTATGTATTAAGGGTTTGAATGTTTTTACCAAACTATTAATACAGTATAATCTCAGTAAATACAATTAATAGTATAATATCAGTATTAATCTCAGTATAAACAGTATACAGTGTAATCTCAATGATCCGAACTAATTTCTAAAGGGGGATATTCGAATTACTGAAAAGTTCGGATTACAGGAAGTATTAGGAAAAACGATACTCTCATACACTCTTTATCTATCCATTAACCTTTCATCAGGACTAGGAGTCATATAACATCGCTGGTCACGTGGATGGCACAAAAATCTACTAATAAGTTGAATTTAAACACACTTTTGTTTAAAAAAATTTCACGGAACTAAAGTTTGAAGATTCACATTTAATGACACATTAAAAAACATGTCAGAAGTAAATTCCAAAAAACTCAAACTAATAATTTTTTATAGCACAAAACTGTTAACATGTTTAGTTCAATTTTAACAAAATAGTTCTTCAATATGATTTCGACTGGATATTGAAACAATTATTATTGAACATATGTAGGATATACTTATCAATTTGATCTCGTTCATGGTTAAGAAAAAAAAAAATGTTTCCTTTAATTTTCGTTGACTAATAATCCTCATTAGGAAAAGAAAACTGTAATAATAATATTTAGTAACAATTATTTGAACCATTGTATCAATATCTATACGTATCACTATCGCTATTTTAGTAAAGGACTTAATCGTCGTTTATTTTTATACGATAACCGATAAAAATGTGGATTTTTTCTAAGTACTCAATAATTTTGCTTGCTAATGTACATGGTGTGAACACTCAGGAAAAATTTGTCTTTTGGTTAAGTTCTTCTTGTTATTGTTTAGGACCGTGTGAATATGGCTTAGGAATTTTCCATTTATATTATATAGTAAAATATCTTTTTAAAAATATAGTATTAAGTTTAAAATGAAAATTAATAAAATCCTACAATAGTCATAGTCAAGACGTCATGATATTTTTCAGGTCTGGCTTTCCACTTTTGCACTCACAACGATTTTCATCTCAACAGAGTTGGCGAGTGCTGAAATTATGTGAGTTGAAGTAATATTTATATAAATACCCTGAATTATGAAATGATAGTTTGGTTATCTTTAGCTCACGGCGTGTCTGAGGCTAGGGCTACACAGCAGGAGACTTGTGACTTAAAGGATTGGACTAGTAACGATAGTTAGTAAGTTGCCCCTGATCTCCAAGTCACCACTAGTCACTCTATGTGTGGTATTAGCCTTAAAATTCATTGATATTAATATTTTATTTTTATTTTGGTTTTATTTCTATCTATCCGTGGCGCTACAGTCCAATTTGGACCTTGGCCTCCTCAATGAGTCTTCGCCATGTGCTCGGTCTTATGCGGCCGCTCTCCAGTTGCGGATGCTCAGAAGTTCCCTGGAACCCTCATGACGGCACCCTCCCATCTCAGCCTTGGCCTGCCTCTTCCTCTGGTCCGATGCAGCCTACTGTTTAGCAACCTCCTCGGGATCTCAACAGCTGGCATCCTGACGACATGGCCAGCCCAGTGCAGCCTCCTCAGCCTTATGTGCTGTATCACATCTCCCTGTATAACAGCTCGTAGACCTCCCTATTGGTTCGCCTCCTCCAATTCTCGCCAACCTTGACACAGCCAAATATTCGGCACAGAATTTTTCTTTCGAATTATTTAATGAATAAAGGGGATGTGAAACAAAAAAAAAAAAAATTTCTTTCGAAGATCAAGATTTCCTTTCCTTCAGCACTTGTCAGGGTTCAGGCTTCCGATCCGTAAGTGAGGACTGGCCGGATTAGTGTCTTGTAGAGTTCATAATTAATTTGTGTCCATCTTCTTCAGCTTCTTTATAGCACTCTACATTACAAATAAATTAATTTAGTTATTATCATAATTGAGCTGGATAGCACAGTAAGTAAGATGCTGTTAGAGCATCAAGATACTAGAGTAAGACTAGAGCAGTCAAAGTTGTTCCTAAAGGGGTCCTGCACAAAAAGAAGTAACACTCTTCTTAATATGGACAGGAGCACTCTATGATGGGGGACAGGTCTATACACGAGACAATGTCAGTTGAAGGTTCTGCAGAAAGGATGATGAGACTGCCTACCACATCATCTGTAGATGTGATAGATTCAAGGATACGATTCCTTATCTTTGGTAAGGATCGCATCTTAGACCCTAAACTTTGCGAGACGGTTGATCCGTATACAATATTCAGATTCGCAAAGACAACTTATAAAGTTCTGAAAAATAAATCATAATTCGTCGTATACCGAAAATATAAATAAAACATTTCGAAAATACGAAAAAAGTGATGCCAATTCAGGAAGTACAATAATAACAATAAAAAATGTAAAAAAATTATGTATAATTTTTACAAGGAATTCGAAAAGAAAATTTAATATACCAAAGAAATAACAAAATGTACAACCCCATTTATTTTAGAGAAAGTTCCAAAAAAACTAAAGACTAAATACTAATCGGGTGAAATGAAAATATTTTCCTCATTGAGTATCCTTTGTTTAAAAACTCATTTATTTAATCAAAACGTTTCGGGAAGTCTCTTACTTTTCAAATTAATTTTAATGTAAATTGCTAAGTACAAGAAGATAGAATGATGACACCCAAAACGTTGAGATTAAATAGATTAGTTTTTGAATGGATACTTTCAAGTAATAATTCCAACTATGTACATACATATCGCTTGTTTTGCTTTAATATTGGCACTTATAAACGCATTTATATATTTATATTTTTAAACGTTACATTTTCTAATATCAATTACTCATTAATTGAAATTATTTTTATAGCTCGACTCCTACAAAAGTGGTTGTTACCAAGCCTGGACCCAATGCACCTGATATGAAGCTTGGAAGAGCAAGTTGGAATTCCAGTGATGAAAAAGTAAAAGATAAAAATTCCACTAATCTAATAACTGAGAAGGCGGATCTTAAAAGTACCTTAAAGGAGAATAATATGTAAGTACCTGAATCAAAGTTTTTAGTAAGTTTAGAATTGGGAAACTATACTTATCAACTTCTTTCCGGCTGGTACAATTTAAAAAAGTAGTATGCCTACTTTTGGCAAATATTTCATCAATGATTGAGTACCCGATAGAATGATTAAAAATATCAATTCGTAACATAAAAACTTAAATATCCTTTGTTAATCTACAGTAGAAACTTGACAAGCCACTTGAATTTAACAGAAATCATGAACAGTACTGATCGAAGATTGAACATAAAGAGCGTCGGTATTATCATGGAATAATCCACCAAATTTCTTTAGAACGACTCTGTAATATAACAACGTATTCCTGATTAACTCTGCGCAATTTTTTTTTTTTTAGGTTGAAAGCTCATCATTTCCGCATTACAAACAAGGTAATACAAACAGGGCGGGTGTTCTCAAAATTAACAGTCTAGTGGCCTCTGTATGGCTTAGTTCGGGTCAAGGTCATTGAATTCAAAAAAATTTAAGGGTTCATTTTTCGCCGTTCCTACTTTGCCACCAGACTGCGCTAAATGCCTGAGGAAGAGATAGGTGTTAATGTAAGTTGGGTCTTACGATACCGTCAAAGTTTCGATACCGTTATTCAGTCGAGTACATGATATTTGACAACTAGTCATCAAAAGAGAAGTACCAATCCTTACCTTATTTTTTGTAATTTACGAGCCGAAAGACATAAAGGCATATTTAAGGAACAGAATCCGAAAAAGTTGGGATTCAATGTGGGCTGACGTACCTCTCACTAATAAACTAAGAAATGTTTAAAAAAAACAAAAGTGGACAAGTGCCATAAGAGGAAACAGAAGAGAAGAAGTGGTTGTTGCAAGAGTAAGAATAGGACATTCCACATTAACACACCTCCACTTAATCACAAAAGAGGACCAACCTATATGCCAAACCTGTCAGTCCCCATTATTGATAAAGCATATAATTGAAGAATGCTCATCATTTCGTCAAGCCTTCGAAAATAATAAAATCTCTCGTACAAGAGCATTGGCCCTTAAAGACTTAGCAGAATGCATAGACAAAATAATAAAATTTATGAATCTCAAATCACTCAGGTCCACATAATTGTTATACTTGAAATTTAAATAAGTCGGGGGTGAATCTAGGTCTCCGTGCATAGAAATGGTAAATTAATGATTAATAAATTATAGGCATGATTGATAAATTTATAGTTTTGGAGGATAACAAGATTTTTCTTGAGACATATTCCATTTTCCTAACCCATTCTAATCATTGGGGCTCCCCAATATCGTTCCCCCTTGGACAATGCTAGGTCTAAAGTCTTCTGTGGGAAGTAGAAATAAAACTGCTTTGGTCGGTGTCATATTCTGTTGGGGGAACTTTGCTGGGATATTGGTTCTGGGCAGTTGGTGGTGGAGGGAATGTTTAGTAATGGCTAAAGTGGCTAGGTTTTGCCATAAATCCCTAAACACAGGAAAGAAAGAGTCGAGATTCGACTAACCCCTACGAGTAGTAGGAATACAACACGCTCACTTATCATAGACTTTGGGTTACAATAGGTGATGGTCAAAATGTATAGATATGGAGAAATGAATATGATAGTGATAAATGTTCGAATTTTCGTTGTTCTGCTGTAGTTATTTCCAAATGTAAGATACTTTGGTTTAACAATAGGTAGATTCTCCACACGACTGTGTCATGCCATTGTATAACTTACATCAAATTTACTTATTGTATTTCTAATGCAGTTGTAAATATCAATAAATAAGATTTTTTAAAATTTAGTTAATCGGATAATGGGACTTTTTTTATAATTTTCAGATATCTTAAGAAATTTTCTTTTAATTTGAAAATCACTACACTATTTTAGTAAATATGTTTTTTAAACACGTGCATGTTTTAAGCCAAAGCATTAATTGATAGGTCAGAGAGCTCAGAAATAAAAGAATGGCCCTCAGTATTTGTCTTACAGCCGCATCCAACACATCCTGTCATTTGTTATGCTGGAAAATCATTAAACATCAACAAAAAAATCAGCAATGACCTTGAGATTTCATCCATAAACACAACGAATGATACTAATTCCAGGTAAGTACATCTTATATCACTTCTATTCATTCCGGAAATAGTAGACTTCAAATCAAACTAATAATGAATTTAAAATTCTTAGTGATAAACGATTATGAAATAGCGAAAACTTAATTTTATTAGGAACTTTAAACTGAAATAAACATGTCAAAAAAAAAAAAAATTTAAAATATTATTATTTAAAAATGAATAAATATAAACTCTTATTTTCGTATTAAGTTCTTTTTTTTTTTAAAAAAAAAAAAGGTTTAAAAAGTTTAAAATAATTGAGCATTAAAAATTAATTTAGTAACATTGAAAATTTAATGATATTCGTAATTATTTGAATAAAGTTTGAAATTTAATAACTTAAAAAATAATTTATATTGGAAGATTAATAGTTGATAGTCTATAATCTATTTTATAAAGGAAGCGTAATTCTATGCGAATTTAATGTAATGCACAGGCCAAGTAGGAGAACCTTTGAAGAAAAAATATAAAAATGTTTTTTATCAAACCTTTGAGACACTATCCTCTGGAAAGTATTAATAATATTAAAAAAAGTATTTTTTTTTTTTGTAACTGTATAGTTAACTAAATTATTTAAAAAAAAAACCCGCAGTATATTAGGTTTCAGTAAACACAAAATAAATATCATTATTAAAATTGTTTTGTTTTAGAAGAAATTAATGAAATTGTGGAATATTTCTATTTTTTTCTTCTAATTTCTAACACAACTTAAAGTATATTAATGGCAATATTAATTACTCTGTTTAAAGCACCAGGAGCACCAAGCAATTCGTTTTGAGTTCAGATCCCCAGTACCCTGTGATTTGTCAAGAAGTATATACTCCTCCACTCTCGGTGAATAATGGATCTACAGTGGAAGAAAATGTTACTATTTCTAATAGTGAGTCGATTTATGATTTTTTTTTTTGTTCGTACCCTTCATAAAAGTATAATAACATTATTAGTACATGGAATATACACATATATATATGCAACATCTTATAATGCATCATCTCCGTCTTATGACATTATAAGATGTTGATTACAGGGTCCAATTAAGGTAGTATAGAATAACTTTGATAATTAAAGTCATGTTGATATATGATTAAATTAACAAAACCATTGTAGGATAAATTTTAATCCGGGAATGTGAAAATATACTTTAAAAAATTATAAATCTGTTTTCTTTTTTAAATTTATTGGAAATATTTTAACAAACACAATTCATATGGCAACAAGAACATCACATCAAGTTTGTGAAATTGTATTACAAGGTATTGATGATTGCTTAATTAATTCCAGACAAATTTATGATATTCATAATATAAGTAGAAGCTTTTAAGATAAACCATTTGTCCAACAAATTAAGCAACAAAATCCTCTCGCAACCGGTTATTGAATTTATAAGTAATTATTTTAAATCTCTCTAAAAAGCTTTAACAATGCTTAATCATAAATTATCAGTTTACTATTTACGTTTTACCAGTAGATGTAAAAATAAATTATAATATTTTTCTGAAGTTTAAATTCAAATAATACAATATTAGTTCTGACTTATTGTAAATGTTCAGAAATTACTCAGATATAAAATTTCAATAGTTACATATTTTATATTATATTTTACTTAGTTACATATTATATATATATATATATATATATATATATATATATTACGCTATCAATTTTATTGTGCTATATTTTTAATTATTCATTGTAATAATATTGTATTGTATTAATTATGATATTGTAATATGCATTTTCAGTCACTTGCATAAGAAGAGATTACGAAAATGACATTTCTGCTATTTTCCTTAATAAAGTTGGACCAATACAATCAGCTTGGAATATATTCAATAGTACTATTGCCTATGACATGCACAATGTTAAGAATATAGATAGCGTTGGTGAAATAAGAATGCTGAATGAAACCATAGTTGGTAAGTATTTTGATTCAGTATCATTCTAAAATCGTTAGGAATTTTATATTCATAGTTAAATCAAGCAAAATAAAATAAGTGAGGGGATTTTTTGAAGAAAAGTCTGTCAGTATAACTATTTAATTATGTCTTTCCTCCCCTCCACTTTTATTTTGCAAAGTATCTTGTTTGGGAAATTATTGTTTTTTTTTTCCTGTATATTTCAATTATAACAAGTCGTTTGAGAATAAAATTAATTGGACGTTGTTGAAACAGAGTCGTTTCTATTTAATGATATTTACTACTATATTTAAATAACAATACATCTAGTAAATTTGATTTATGATCATCTATCAAGATATGATACAGGAGTATAGAAGAACTACACATTGGTAGCACTCTAGTAATAATTCCACATTAGAAGGTCTCGAGGCCATCTTCTTTTCAGAGGCCTCGGAGGATTGTCAGGAACGGAAGAGGAAACAAGGTTAGGTGGTTAGTCAGTGCTGGAGCTTATTGAGTTTATAATGGAGGGATTGAAATTTGGTTCGAGTATTTATGGGACATTAAGGTCTTTATGGATGATTTTATTTGTGACAAAGTAAGGTGCACTGAGGATTTTACAAAGGATCGTAATTGTAAGGATTGGATATGAAAGGAATTAGAAGGTAGAGTGGAGCCCCAAAGGTTGACTCCGTATGTCCAAATAGGCCTAGTATTGTCATGTAGATCAGTATTTTGTAATGCATAAGAAGTTTAGACCGTTTATTTTGTAACTGCTGTAGTTGTCGGAATCGACGTGCAGTTTGCTGTCTTTTCAGTCTGGTGTGAGGATTCCAGGTTAATCGTTTGTCCAGATGTAGTCCAAGGTAGCGGATCTGTTGGACAGGGGTATGAACAACATTATTAAAGGATACTGTAGAGCAGTCGGTAGGTTTACGCCGAAGGGTAAAGGCAATTTGATGGGATTTGTTGGAATTTATTTTTAACCTCCAATTTCTACACCGTTCTTCGAAGGTGGTGATATAGGATTGAAGAATTTTGGATGAATTAAAGAGTTATTATTAATTTCGAGCACATCGGCTTAGCTGGTGGGGATAGTATTGGTCGAGATATCAGCTATATAGACTGTGTAGAGGATGGAACCGAAAATAGTACCTTGAGAAACACCAGCGAACTGAAACATAAGTGTAACCAAGAAATTAGTATTTCTAATGGGTAAGCGAAAGTAATTGATGTGACTCGATAAAATTATAACAGACCATCTACACATTAATCCTTGACGTTTCTCCAACTTTAAGCAAAATTGGAAGGGCTGTTTTCGGAATAAAGGTACATCCAGACAAATACGCATGCGTATGCGTAGGAGAAAATATGTGATAGATTTGTAAAACTTTATACTAGACCATGCCAATACTTATTCCCTAAGTTCCATCCGCTTCTTTAACTTGCTCATTCGTAAACAAATAATGCACTTTTTCATGTCTAAACTTATTTTCTTCAGCATATATATATATTAAAAAAAAGGCTCATCTGATTCTTCCCAAGTTTTAAAGAAAGTGGAAGATTAGTGTAAAATGGATCTTATATCAATTGCATCGAATTCCGTCAACTAATTCGTTTAATCATACAAAAATCTCCATTCTGAAAGCATTTATATTTCAACAACAGTTACAATATACCATAGATTTTATTCTCAAGCCACAAATCATTAACCTTTAAATATCCAATGAAAAAAAAAAACATTTCAAGAAAATTCAACTAAGAGTATCTATTCAAAGAGCCAACGATATTTTAATATTATCATTAGATGAGGATTGTATTTTTAACTGATTATGATTTATTTCATCACAGCTTTGAAGGCTTTTTTGGCATTATCATTGATACTTGTGATTAATATCTAATTGTCAAGAAGGCACATATCAAAATGCCTAAATGGTTCTCTGCATATCACAATAATTATCTGAAAATTAATAATTCATTTTCAGGTTGTGTAGAATATGGAGTCATAGATGATGATAGACGCCTCAACAATCGTACAATTGCATCTCTACTTGGGGTCGGTTGAAAATCTAATGCTGTCATGAGTACATGAAATTGACTAAACTGACTGAATAAATTATAGGTTTAGATTTATAAAAATATAAATAGTCCTTTGTATGTAATTATTTGTGCAATATTTGGTTTTCTTTTAATTATATATTAATTAGTTATTACAGAAAATCCAAATTTTAATGTCGTTTAATCTGAATTTACTGAATTTTAGTATGTTTAATTTCGGAAAAATAATTTTGCTTATGATGATATTCGTAATATACATTTTAATGATTCTAATACATTTTTTTAGTTTAAAATGTTTTGATTTTTATTACCATTTTAATTTACGAAGATTAGAGACCGTCTTTACCAATTATGGCCAATAACAATGTAAGGTATGGAAAAAAATAAATTAAACATTCTTAGGCATTACTTTTCCTGATATTTGATTAATAAAATCATGAATTACTTCTTCGATATTTTTTTAAGTACATACATTTTCACCCATTTTAATGATGAACTGTTTAATCTACTTTTTGCAATTCATTATTAATTCTTTTTAATTTATCGATCAAAGCCGTTGGGTAAAGATCGTATTCACTAAGATTTAATATAAAATCTATCCTGAAACTGATTTTGTAACCTGTCTGAGAAGTTCGTAGTTAATATTTGTTAATGTTTACTTGATGTATGAGTGTTGTTCTTATTTTTTAATTCTGTTATGTTGTCATACAGCCCAGTCAAATTACACGAAAAAGGTTTGGTAAATCGGTTTTAAAAAACAAATTTTTGGGATCTCTCAGAATAGAATTCATAGCTTCGACAAACATGTAAAACCGATATAATAGCCTAAAAGTACTAACAATTTGTTTTTTCAATTTTTATTAAATAGCTCCAAAAATGTGCATCGTACAGAAAACCTAGTACTATTATTTTTCAATGATAACAATTGCTACAAATTAAAACCTAGTACTATTATTTTTCAATGATAACAATTGCTACAAATTAAA
>NW_027106126.1:1881167-1889458 GCF_000696795.3 Halyomorpha halys | reverse complement strand
TGCTACAAATTAAAACCTAGTACTATTATTTTTCAATGATAACAATTGCTACAAATTAAAACCTAGTACTATTATTTTTCAATGATAACAATTGCCACAATTTAAGACCTAATGAGTTGTATCTAATTATAACTTTTTAAGATTTTGAATGAAGAAATTTTAATCAGCTTTCATTTCGGCTAAGATTATACTTAGGATTACTGGTCCGTTTAAAAATGTCAGACAACCAAAAAAATTGAAGCAGGTACAGAAGCCTGTGAAATTGCTTAGAAATCTAACAATTTCTTCATTGTTGATAATTCTCGATGAGAATACATTTTAAACCAGAGAGGCTCCGTTTCACACTGTCAACTTCTTCATTTGAAATCTTTCCTCAGCTAGGGGTATACAAATTAGGACATTTGATAACAACCATATGGTAGGTTTCTGTATATACACAGTATATTAAATTTAACAGCCTCGGATATAACGACTTATCGGTTATAGTAATAAACACTTCCGGACCCGTTGTTATCTTACCAATCTAATATATAAACATCAGTATGTTATGCGCTGCCATACTGTTCATATGATTGTGATAAGGAGTTTTGCTAAATGTCCAGGATTTTCCTGGGAAGGTAATATGTTAAATATGGTTCATGCATTCAATACGTTCAAAGAACGCATTTAAAATAAAAACAGAAGCAATTCGCTGTATATTCGTTATTGCTGGTCCGATTTATGTGTTTTTTTTATTACTTTACGCAATTTGATTATATTGATTATTAATTTCCCTTTTTCCGAGACACAAATTACCGACCTCTTTAATATTATCTCTGATTCCTACCCATAACTTCTTAATGTCTTCGTGACCTTCATCTAAAGGTTATAAGACTTCAAATCTATTTTTTATTTCGAGCGCGAATTGATTTCAAATTAAAGGGATTTTTAATATTAAGTTTTTGTCGAATTTTCGCGATTACTAGTTGGTGATCTGAACCACATTCTGCTCCTCGATAGGATCTCACTAACGTTAACTATACTATTTTGCCATCTATGTTGTACTAAGACATGATCGATTTGATTACGCGTTTGCGAATCCAGTGATGTCCAAGTATATTTGTGAATATCCTTGCGTTTGAATGTATTACTTTTGATTATTAAGTTTTTCGGTATGGCATAGCTTATAAGCCGTATTCCATTATCGTTACTATATTCATGCAAAGTTTCTTTACCGATCATTGGATAATATACTTCTTCTCTTCCAATCTTTGCATTTCTCCTAATATTATTTCCATACAGCTTCGGGGTAATTCATCGTAAACTCCCTCCAGTTTATCATAGAATTCGCATTTAATCTCTTCATCACTGTCTTCGGTCGGAGAATGAATGTTAATCAGAGCGATTTTAAACCAACGTCCCTCAAATATTGCTACCGATATCCTATCACTAAAAAATTGGATATCCCTCAACGCGGAAAGCGCCATGAATCCTCTAATTCAGCAGTCCTCACCCGGGGACCAGAACGGTTTAGTTCCGGATAATGAATGTTTTACCTCAGTAGGATCCATGACTGTTTTGTGGTATTTTGTGAACTAAAACATATGTGAGTAGGGCGTTCAATCCTAAGTCACACCATCCAGCAAGCCTGGGGGGCTGCTCTCATTCTTGATCAGTGAGTCCATTTACTTGCCATTTGCCGAGAGGAATTCTAATCGACCATCCCCACATCCGCCATCCGTGGGACGCTCCCCTACGTGGTAATGAGCCCGCACGAGGATTTATTTTTTATACTAAAATTAAATAAAAATTACAACGTGAACAGTTCTTTTTTATTTATTTATTTCTCTCAAAATCCACTTCTCAGTATATTTGGTTATCTGACATTTTGAAGATAATCATCGGTCCTAAACATTCATTTATGTGCTAAAATGTAAACTAATTAAATTTTCTTTAAATTCACTCGAAATGACTGTTCTCGTTGAATGAATATTCTTGATGACATTTCACTAAACAAGAGACTTTTACAAAAACTTTTGTAGACAATGTTCCTATATAAAATAGCTGTTGTCAAAGAAATTTATGATGTGAAGATCTCATCTTGGTTTCAAAATTTGTATTATGTTTTGGAGTTATTTAGTAATAATCGAGAAAAAAGCAAACATCTTGCAATGATAGGCCTCAGTATAACATTAACTTTGGCACATTTAGGCGTATGATTTGACTGGACTAATTGATTTAAACTTGGTTATTGTAAATTTTTGTCTCGTTTTTCAAATATATTTATACAATTATACAAATATGTAGGAGAAAATTTATTATAGATGTGATAAATGTAATGTAATGGCTTCTAGTTTGAATAGTGCGTGATTAATTGATAAGTTTTTGTATTTAGAATTTATTTGTATTATTTTATATTAATAAAGACATAATTTCTTTAGATAAGACAAAATCATTGGATATTTTAATTGATAAATTCAATATGATTACAAATATATTTATTTGAAAACCTATTCTGAATTATATATTAAATTTGTTTGTTATAATTAAAAAATATAAAACACTGCTTCCAAGAGATATTTTGTTCAATAAGAAATAATATTGTATTTAATCCAAATTGGGAGTCTTTAGTTAGGAAAAATGCAAAATGTTGAAGACTTATATAAAATAATGCATTTCGACCTTGGAAGCGATCGAACTTAAGTGTTCGGTCAGTTCCAGGAGGAGCATCATAATGGGTTCTTTGCCATTGCCTACGTTGCGGAGTAGTGCGTGACGAGGAAATTGAGTATGGCCGCAACCTAGACCCAGACCATACTCCTAAGAGGCTCCGCGGAAAGATCTCATCCTATCAATTTGAATATTCAAGGACAGGTGGAGAGAAGAGGCCAGGTCGGGAGATGATATTTTGGCGTTAAAATAATAAGAAACTTCGATGTTATCCCTCACCTGGGATACCTGAGAGATAACATGAACTTGTCAGGAAATATATTATGCACTCCATAGAGTGCATTCAGGTATTCCGTTACAATGACCATTTACAAAGGCGTGGTCTAGTGTAACCTTAAGTACGCATCCCCTACTTAGAGCCAGACGCTCACGTAGCAATCTAATTTTAATCTATAATACCGCGCCTAATTTTAGATTAAAGACAGGAGGAAATGTTCTCTTTCATTACTTTTTGTGTATTTCCCAACCTCTACAGTCAATTAAAAAAAAATTTTTTCTTTCTTTTTTCTCGTACCCTCCTGACGAAATAAGTTATCGAATACATACATATAGGAGTTATAACTACCAGATATACATATAACACCTGTATACATCTATTCAATAACTTATTTCGTCATTTTAAAAAAAAAATTTTAATTGACTGTAGAGGTTGGGAAATAAACAAAAAATAATTGAAGGAAACATTCCCTCCTATCTCTAATCCCAGAATTAGGCGCGGTCTTATAGAGGCCAGGTATAATCTAGAAGGTATCTTTGTGCCAATCACAGATTACAAAAAATAAATTGTCTCTAGTACCGGGAAGCAAGAGTTCAGTGCCTAACACATAGAACTATGCATATATCACATTCACATAAAACTGTACTACCTATGACCTTAATATTACAATTATAGCCATCCGAAACGCTGAAATTAAAAGTTAACAAGCGTGGTCGAGAGGCCTTTCTACGTTCTGCTTCGTGGATTGTGTCTCTGGTTTATTGGTCATGGCGGTGTTCGTTTACTAATTTACGGGCTTTTGGGTTAGTACTAAACTCATTTCTCAAAGGTTATACCTCATATGACCAGACATTTTCTGCTCTGAAGAGGGATATCCATTGCAGGATTCTGAAGGGAAGGCGCAGGGGCGCTAATACCGCCTCCCTTCCCCATAAGGATAAATAATAATTATATTATTAATACAATAAATAATATAATATAACATTATAATATTATTATCAATAAGAATTTAATTTTTGGAGAAATTTTGTATTTTATCCTCCATATTTTTATTCTAGATAAAAGCAGATGTAATATATTACAATAAAATTTGTTAACTTAATTTATTCTGACATCATATACATGTAAATGTGTATGACATATCGCGGTTGTCTTGAACATTGGCACACCTGAAAAAAATATATATATATATTTTTTTTTGTTTTGTTTTTGACCTATCATGGAGATTGTACTCTTTCCTGTGGTAATTTTTTGACATCGCTAGTAGCTCTGGGACAGTCTAAAGAGGGACCACAGTGGAAAAAGAAATACGGTAATGTCTTTAGAACGCCTTCAATTTAATATAAACAAAAACATTTGTTCTTGTTATATTGTCAATATTTAAGCAAAGCAACGATATGAATCAATACAATATACTTTTTATTGAAAGTATAGTAACGTTTATGGTATATCTCGTATGTATATCATAGGAAGCAAACAGGCTAGACAAAGATTTACCAATAATTGCTAAATACTGTCACACGATGATATATTAACATTTTGTAAACTTTATTATTTTATGACAAATATTAACTGCCAGTCAGAATGTCCTAGCGCTATGTGAAACCAGTTCATAATTGAATGGAAAGGGAACTGAAGGTTGAAGTTTTTAATTTTTCATTACTTTCCTTATTTGTTGTTCCTGTCATTGAGATAGTTCGGACAGTCCCTTTGTTCTAACAGTGTATGGATTATAAATTGAATCAACTATGAAATTCTAATATACTTAAAGATTATGATGGTACACGTAATTTTAGCTTAAGGTATAGGTAAGAACAGGTAGGTACAACTCACTCACCGATCTAAAAAACGACGATGCCTATGGAGTTTAATTTTTTAATGGTGGCCTCTTGTGTTGTAATTATTGATGTGCAATAAGGTTTGTTGGAAATAGTTCTAATCCTAAATAAAACTGAAAAGGTTTTTGCGAATGTCTTAACGAATTACTCTGAAACTATACATCTCTTAAAATATTATATTTGGTTTTTTAAACATTAGAGACACAAGACACGAAACTGCACGTCGATCCCTACTATTATGGAAGGATTTCAAAGGATGTGAGTTCCACAATACCTCAGAAGGATTATCGGATTACTTCACTGGTAAAATCATAAGATATGATGCAGCAGCTGGATTAAATAAGTATAAAATCACAGGCGGTGTTCCACAGAGCTCCGTTTTGGGAACTTTTTGTAAAATGCAACGATGCAGTTCTCAGGCTCCATATGTCAGAAGAAACTTGAGTGCTGGACAGGGATGATAGTAATCATTAGTTATCGTAAATTACCTTGTGGCTTTCTTAATCATAATACTAGCAGATCCTACGATGCTTCCCTATTGCTAGATATGTTTTCGTCCCAGTGGTCAACGTTTTACATTATTATTGTCTGCATATTTTGTTGTATGGATTTTAAGGTTATTATTATCTACCAAACTACTGCTTTTTTGTGCATAATAAGAAATTAAATATTGCTGAGTGCATTAAATACTAAAAACCATTTTCAGGTCATTTGAATTGAAGAGGTTGCAAACACATTATTTTCTTATACAACAGTGCCGTACATTTAATATTCTCCTACAAATACAGGTGTCTAAAGCGAAAAGTCCTCATCAATAGGTTTGTCAGGATTATCACTGCGCCAGTAAATTAACGAAAATAAAAGATCTGGCGTGTATACTCACTTTCACTACTGTTTTCCATGAAATTATAATAAGAGAAATGTTAGCACTCTCATTGAACATATTGGTCTAATAAAGATCCAATAAGGCAATACACGATCTTTTAAATCAGGTTGCAGGATGATAATAGCTATATAACCTTCAATGTATAGTAAAAAGTAAGCAAAGTTCTTATAGAAAGCTGAAATTCCATTAAAGCTAGAAGTCCTTATCAATAGGTTTCAATATGCCAGTAAATGAACAAAAAATTTTTTTTTAAAATAATTTATTTAGTGTTATTTACAAATGTATACACATATATACAACAAGTAAATTGGCTGTAGGTGACATGATACAAACATGTGGAGAATCTACCCACTGATAGAACTCCAATAACATTTCTAGGGGATAAGATCTCGAGGCCATCTTCTTTTCAGACGCCTAGGAGGTTTATTAGGTAATGAAGGAGAAGCCAGGTTAAAAACAAGTGAATTTGGGTGGTTGAGAAGTTTGTTATGGAAGGAACGGTATCTGGTTCTGGCCAAATCGGCAACATATGGAACATTGAGGTCCTGATGGATGACTTGATTTGTGACAAAATAAGGAGCATTAAGGATTTTACGAAGGATTTTGGACTGTAAGGATTGGATTCTGGAGGAATTTGATGGTTTAGAGGAGCCCCAAAGCTCAACTCCGTATGTCCAGAAAGGCCTTATAATATAAACAAAAATAAAATAAATATATAGCCGTAAATAAAATATTGCGTAGAACATTAGTATATCATATTTTCCTAAGGTGTATTATGGCAATTAACAAATAATATGATTAATAAAAACATTAATAATAAATGTAATTATTAAGCAATAATAACTTTAGTTTCAGAAGATAGTGTGGTATTCATGCATTTTTTCGTCACAAGTCGCTATACATAATATAAAACTTAAAACTAATTAAAAATTTATGTTCGAAACAAATGTTTAAGAGGATTTATTCCACTCTGTATATTTGTAGGTCATACCAAGCAGAACAATGTTCTGAAAATGTCGGATTCATGGTCATGTTTCAAGATGGCGGCAAATCCCGAAGTTGGTGGTAGTAGCAAACTTATTATGTTTATTGAGATGTTTAAATGTACTTAATTTACCAAGTTTCAGCAATAGCAATTGCGCTTTACAGTTATGATCACAAATTAATGTTTCGTTTGGTATATAAGGGATTAGAGCAGAAAGATGTGGTCATTTACAGGATATCAGCGTTAGTAGCTACGCAGTTGAAAACTAGAGAAAATGATCGTGTAGAATATTAGGTATACTTGGAATTTCTAGGTACTCAAATATCCCAATATTTTATTAAGGTTTTTTTTTTATGAATAACTTCGCTTTGATTAGGGCAATTTTAAATATTTAAGAGACAACATTGTTGGCAGGAGTTAATCTAGGAAAAGGTATTCCGTACGTACATGTAATTTACTACGGCTATACGTCAAAATCGATTACTTAACCAACATTACCCCTCCACATCAGATTTGGATCGAATGGAGAACTGGTTTTTGACTTTAAAAGACGGATGAAAGGAAGGGGTACAGTGTGTGTTCGTCCTTCTGCATAGCAGGGGCCAATACTATGGAAAAGGTAATTAATTACTCCGCATAATATTTTCCACAATGTACATTAAAAAAAAAGGTTTTTCAATTCCTACCTTTTAGTTTCATTATTAATTTTTGTATTTGTTTAATAGTTGTAGCGTTTTAAAGTTAGGAGGGGTGTATTTTGTACTGGTGTCACTCATAATAAGTTGTTAAACATAAAAAAACAAAAAAAAAACATGTAAACCCAATTAGGACAATCTGGCATTTTTTAATATTTTTTATTAATCATATTAATATTAATTGTCCATTATACGCCTTGGAAAAATAAATTATTACATATACTCTTGTCCCACACTATTCTGAACCTCTGTAAGTCAACCCTAACTCGATAACGTTTTTCTTTTTTTAATATATTGTTCAAGTTGAGAAATACACCGAAAATAATAGTAGGGAAACAATATCTCCTACCTCCACCTAGCATTAGGCCCAGTCTTGTAGAGGCCGGGTATTTTCCAGAAGTTTCCCCTTTATGCCAATCACACATTACAAAAAATAAGAAATAAATCATTTCCAGTACCCGGAATCAAGAGTTCAGTGCCAACATATAGAACTATACATATTCACATAAAACTATTCTACCTACAGCACTAATAATATTACCAAAATATTATTAAAATAAAAAACTATTAAACACAATATAGTAAAATCAATATGAATATAAATGATATATAAATTAGAAATATAATAAAAGTAATATACAAGGCTCAATACTTAATAAAATATTAAAAATATAAATCAATAAAAACATAATTGTTAATGTTTTTGCAATATCAACATAATTATGAAAAAATATGACAGGATCTGGAATGACAATGCGATAAGGAACTTAATAATTTTAATCATCTAAAGCAGGAAGTCCAGTGCAAATCAGATCAAGTATTTCTCACAGCCTAGCAGATTTTTTTCCATTTTTATTTATATCCATACCTGTCAAACACAAAATTGACTACCAACAGTTTTCCTGGCTTTTACATTGATTAAATAAATTGCATGTAAGGCTTGATGAAGAACAGCACCCAG
>NW_027106126.1:1878852-1881067 GCF_000696795.3 Halyomorpha halys | reverse complement strand
GGGTGGTGCGCCAAGGTCACACATGCCACTAATAATGATCAATTTTTATTTACTACCGGAATACCTTTATTTTATTTATTTATTGGCAGAGTTGTAAATTAGTTAGCTAATATTCAGTTAATTAACGACAAAGTAATAGCTAAATAGTTGTCAGAATTAGTTCCCCTCAATAATTTGAACTGAATTAGTTGTTAGTTGAAATAGACAACTTATAACTAATTCAGATCTAAGATTTAGCTGTCGCTAACAGTCAATAACTATGTTAGTACCAATTTTTTTAGGCTAACTCATTTTTTAACCCTATTTAGTGGTTACCTTAACATATTAGGGTTCCTTAGTAACATTTCGGAGGACCTGAAAATAAAATCGAAATAAAATTGCGTATCGATTTATTTTAACATTTCGGATTTCTAACATGTTGGAGTCCTTATATATGTTCTCGGAGATGCTAAAATGGAAATAAAGTAGATTTTATGATCACGTGCTTCCAATCTATAACCCGGATTGACCCATAATAAAGTTTTTAATCCTTTTTTTGAGGCTTTTGATCGAGTCTGGCATCCGAGAATACTTGACAAACTCCGTCAATTCCTACCTCCTACATACTTTCTCATTATCCGTTCCTTTCTCACTAACAGATTATACAAAGTAAACCACAATGGTTCCTATTCATGCCTCTTCTCTCAGCCTACTGGTGTTCTTCAGACTAGGATCCTCTGTCCCATCCCCTACACAGTTTATACAGCTGACATCTCAACCAATCCTAGGACTATCCTCACAACTTACGGTGATGATACATGTGTGCTCGCAGTCAATAATAACCCTTTAATTGCATCCCAAACTCTCCAATCCCATATCGCAACCCTCGAAGAATGGTGCCGTAATTGGAGGATATAAATAAATCCCATCAAATTACCTTTCCCCTACGTGGTAAACCTACTGACTGCCCTACAGTATATTGCAATAATGTTGCCCTTACCCCTGTAGAACAAATCCGCAACCTTGGACTACATCTGGACAAACGACTAACCTGGAATCCTCACACAAGACTGAAAAGACAGGAGATTGCACGTCGATTTCGACTATTACAGCACTTACTAGACTAACGGTTCAAACTTCCAATTTATTAAAAAATACTGATTTACATGACAATTATAAGGTATATCGAGACATACGGAGTTGAGCTTTGAGGCTCCACTAAACCTTCGAATTTCTCTCGTATCCAATGCTTACAATCCAAAGTCCTCAATGCTCCTTACTTTGATACAAATAAAATCATTCATAAAAACCTTAATTTTCCATTTGCAAACGATCTAGCCTGAACCAGGTATCAATTCTTCCACTATAAACTCCCTAACCATCAAAAGGCTCTAGTTTCTAACCTTTCCTCTTCTATTCCTGACAATCCTCCGAGGCGCTTGAACCGAAGATGGCCACGAGACCTGCTAATGTAAAACATAAAGACTTAGACTCTTTATCGAAGAGAAAAGTTGTTTACTTCTCTACATTATCTATTAAATTACATTGTCCCGAATAGATAAAATCTTCAATTGCATCTTCCTCATCACGCTTTGGCATGCATCACCTCAGACTTTTCAGTCTGAGTTCTGTTACAGCCATAGTTTTAATTATATCAATTTTAACAATTCAATGATTTTTCACATATATTACCATTCCTGAGGCCACTTCGTCAAGTCGACCCCACTTTTCAATATTTTCACTTGGTAACCTTTTATATTTATAAAATCTCTTTCAGTTGAAGTTCCTAATTCGTAAATACCAACAATATCAGAACTATCAAGAATATTCTTCAGTTCTGTATGTTTGTCATTTATTAGACCTCCAACATTCCAAAAAACAATTTCTATTTTAGAGTTGTCATATCCTTTAAAAGGCCATTTACATTTAAGGCCATTTATTTGTCTAAATCAATATTATTAAGTTTAAAATGAAATTTAATAATAATATTTTTCAGATCTGGCTTTTTTTTCTTATGTCTACAACGACGTTCACCTTAACAGAGATGGCAAGCGTTGATATTATGTGAGTCATGTTGAAGTAATATTATCATTAATAGGTAATACCCTAAACGTGTAGAATTATAGTTTTGTTATGTTTAGAATATTGAAACTGTATATAATAATATATATAGGGAAATAGTAATGTTATAATTAAGAATGAAAAAATAAAATAATATAGATAAGCAAATCAACTA